>NC_088681.1:10214168-10517198 GCF_950023065.1 Planococcus citri
GCCGAAATTTGTATTTACAATTTTTTGAAAATGAATAATATTATTAAAATAAATATCATAATGAAGGCGATATATACGAAACTGGCAGCTAAAACTGAAGCATTCTTTGGTAAGTCAATTTACATATTACGTAGCTTTAACCCTACATAGACTATGCATTTATTGCATGACAACACGATGCCATTTTTTACATCGTACCGAATTAGAAAATTTTCTACAACATGATGTAAAAAATTACATCGATCGTTTATTTCTCGTGATGATGTATTTTTTTTACATCGATCTCATTGATGTACGTAAATTGTCACATCACGTTGCAGAAATTTTCTCGCATCAGGATTGACGTAAAAAAGTACATCACGTTGTAGAAAAAATTTCAAAATTCAAGATTCCGATGCATTTTCTCACATAGTTATGCGAGGCATACTAAGCTATAGTTATTTCTAGAATAAAATGATTCGATATGTTTTTTCATGTCCAACTTTTTGTTTCCGTTTTTCAGCCCATCCGGCTGCAACGTCCGTATTGGTGTTTGCATTATTCGTCGATCAGCACTATTTAACCAATCGTGCTATCAACAAAGCGAAGAAAGACTATAATACAGCGTTACTTAAATTGAAAGCGAAAACGGAAGAACACGAAAAACGTATAACAGAGCTCGAAAAAGCTTATAAAATAGATCCAAACTTAATATGTGAGTTTCTATCAAGTCTAAAGGTAAGCAGATACTTTTCATCCGCCTTAAAAATACCTAGGTAGCTCGCAATGCTAAATTCGAGTGTATTTTCAGTGTCCAGAATTGTGTCGTGATACTTCAACGTTTTGAACAAGAATCATCGCAGTCGAGCTGAATAAATCATCGAGATATTATCCGAAGCGTTATAAAATATCGATATCAATGGGTATACTTTTCATTTCGAGTGTACTATAACATGTAATAATATGTATCCAGTTTTTTTCTTTTTTATTGTATATATTTACCTATGTCGATTGCGTTTTCGTCAATTTGGCGACGATTTTTGAAAATTTGTATTAAATAGTTCGATCTCAGTGTCTCTGCATTGTTTTATGTTACTAGTTACTTGCTCGGTTGATTTCTTCTCATTTTAGTTCCATGAGTATTCTATTTTTTCCGATACTAGAGGCGAAAGTAATCGAAACATTATGGTATTGTTCGGATGAAAATAAAAAAGACGTTCTAGATGTACGTACATCGAATTGAAGTTGAACATAGCGTAAATCAACGTTGAAGTGTTATCAAATACATAGGTCTAAACTCTGCTAAAATGAACAAAAAATAAAAAAATCGACAAAACTGATGATTTTTTGGCCAAAAGCGTCAACGAATTTTATGCTAAAACCAGTGTTGGGAACCTAAATTTCCATCCCCCCTCAATCAGCGCAAAATTTCCCTTTTTCCTACGCCAAATCTCAAAAAATTTTTTTTTTTTTTTTTTGGGGGGTGTTTATAATTACAAGATTATTACACCCGTAAGGGGGGGGGGGTTAGATTTGGTTTGTGAGGTTGATGTTTTTTATTAGGGAGATGAATTTTTGTATTTCTGAGGGTTCGTCAGGGATAGTAGGTGGGTTTTCTTTAATCTGTAGTGTAAGTCTGTTTTGTTTTAGTTGGGGACAGTTGAAAAGTATGTGTTGGATGGATATGGGTTCGTTTCTGCAAAATTGGCATGAGGGTTTTGGTTCTTTTTGGTATAAGTGGTTATGAGTAATTTTTGTGTGGCCTATTCTTAGTCTGGTAATCAGGATTTCTTCTTTTCTGTTCAGGTGGCCTAGATTTTTCCAGGGGAGAGTAGTTTTTTTTATGTTGGAAGAGTTTGTTTGAAGTTTGTTGTGACCAAAAGTTCTGCCAGTTAGTAAATGTGTTGTGAGTGATTAGAGATTTAATGTCATCAGGAGTGAGAGTGGTAAGAGGGGAGGGGGTAGCGGCTGTTTTTGCTAATTTATCAACAGTTTCGTTTCCAGTGATACCTATGTGGCTGGGAACATACATGAAGCTAATTGAGTAATCATAATATTGGAGGTTAAAAAGGGACTTATGTATGTCTTGGACTATGGGATGGTCAGAAAAAATGTTTTGAATGGATAGCAGTGAACTTAGTGAGTCGCTTTGGATTAAGAATTTTTTATTTTCTGATTGAATGGAAATTATATCTATTAGGCAATGTTTTATGGCAGTGAGTTCAGCAGTAAAAATTGAGGCACAGTTATGAATTTTGAAACTGAGAACTTTGTCATTAATTGAGTAAGCATAACCAGTATGAATATTAGAAATTTTTGAACCATCTGTGAAGCATAAGTTATATTCAGTATAGTTTGATAACAGTTCTAAGTAATGACTCTTGATTAATAATGGGGAGTGATCATGTTTTGGGTAGTTTCTTAAGTAAAATTCCATCTGTATAGGTTTGAGAGACCAGGGGGGATAAGATATTGGTTGATGTATTAGGTTTTTTAGGTCAATTTGTAGGTTGTTCATATTTTTGATAAATTCTGGGATTGGACCTGAAGTATGGAGGAAATGCTGAGAGCTGTAGACATTGAGTGACCTTTGAAGAGGGTGAAATGGATTATTTGCAACAGTTGTTAAGAATTTGTTTGTCATGAGAATTTTCCTAAAATCAGGAGGAAGCTCTGCAGCTTCACAATAAATACTATCAATTGGAGACGAATAGAGAGCACCTATGCAGATGCGCAAGGAGGAATTTTGAACAGTTTTGAGAATGTTAGTAGTTTTATTTGACAGGTTTATAAAGCATGGACTTCCATATTCAATTTTACTACGTATCAGAGCTTTGTACAAGTGAAGTAATAGTTGGCGTGATGGGTTATACTTTGGATTTTTAACAATTTTTAGTAAATTTAGACGTTTGTTAAGTTGAGCTTTTATGTTGAAAAAATGAGGCGTCCAAGTAAGTTTTTTATCAAAAGTAAGTCCAAGGAATTTAGTAGTTGGTTTGAAAACTAAAGGATGTCCTTTAAATTCAAGGATAGGTTCTGGGTAGGTTTTATTTCTCTTGGTAAAAAGTATATAGTGAGTTTTAGATTCAGAAAATGTTAGTCCATTTGTTTCAGCCCATTTTTCAATACAATTTAGAGTTTTTTGGATCATTTCTGAGGCTAGTTTGATGTTATTTGAACGTATTGAAATGTTTATATCATCTGCAAAAATTCTTAAGGAAAGAGGTTGAGGAATAATACTACAGATATCATCAATTAGGAGTATAAATAGTATGGTGCTAAGCACAGAGCCTTGAGGGACTCCATTTTCAATATCAAAAAGTTCAGAGTATGTATTTTCAATTCTGACTCTAAAGGTACAATTTGATAAAAAGTTTTGAATAAAGTAAGCTAAATGCCCTCGAATTCCTATAGAATGTATTTTTTGAAGTATTTTGTATCTCCATGCTTTGTCAAAAGCTTTTTCAAGATCAAAGAAGACTGAGAGTACAAATTCTTTATTTTGAAAGGCAGTATTGATTTCCTGTGTAAGACTAAAAAGAGTGTGTTTTTTTTTTTTACAATCACTGACATCATTTCTCAGATCGTTTTTTTTTTTTAAATGAGAGGAAATTTTCGCACATCTGCTGGCATAAAAATCGATCAAAATTTCAACTAAAAAAAAAAGTAATGCGTCGAATTTCAAAATTTTCCACATTTTTGCCATTTTAAGACCATTACTTATTGAGAAAGTTCCCACACGACTAAAAATCTCCCAAGAAAATGATACTTCGCAAGTTTGTTGTTTTTTAAGATCTGTGCAATGTTTCGAAGCGTATTTATGAAAATTCTGAGTATTCGAGGAGAAGACCGGAAGGTCAAAAAATATTCAGTTCTAGCTACAATTTTTCAATTCACATAACAATGTATTCTCTCAGCTTTTCATTAGCCAAGAAGAAATAAAAAAATCAAAATTTTGAAAAAGACGATTTTTTTTGAATTTTGTAAGACTTTTTGCAAAAAAAAAAAAAAACCATAGAGCAGAAAAATCTCAAGGTGGACGACAACATGAAAATGCAGGGTTAATTTCCAAATACTCCAACTCCTTTTCCTGGATGGAGAGAGGGAGGGAGGAAGGAAGAAAGTCAAAATTCTATATAAAGAACCACAAAACAAAACAAAAAATTGAAAATGAATCTTAAAATTTCGAAACAACAGGGTGTCTACTAAAATCCAGAAAGCTAAATTCGTGCTTTTTTCGTGCCTTTTTTTTCGTACTTCTAAAATGAAATTTTGTACCGCGTCATGTCGTCAAATCTACCCATAGTCAACCCCCCCCCCCCCCTCAATTATATCTTCAAAGTGTCCTCAGATTTTCAAGATATTCGAATTATCATGAGATTTTTTTTGAGATTTTTCTCCTGCCCTCTTCTCCCGGCCCTTCTCTGCCCATTTCATAATTTTATTCAAAAGAACGAGAGAAATTGCACGCAACCATCAACACGTTTGAAATTCGTTTTTGTGATTTTTGGGCTGCTTTTAATGGTGATACATAATTTACTGACTTTTGACCCAAACATGAAAAAAAAACAGCCAAAAAGTTTTTAATAAGATAGTTTTTATGTTATCTACACATTATTTTCAATTTTATACCTTGTTAAAGCTATTTCGACAATATTTCAAGTAATTCTGCAAAAAATAATCAAATTTCAAGCATCAGACATTTTTTACAGCGATTTTAAATAATTTTCTTCTGTTAATAATTGTACATTTTTTCGTTGAATTTGAAGAAGAAAAAAAAATCAATAATCTTTGTTGTGGTATACTTTTGCAATATTCAGTCAATTTTTTCATTTTAAAACGTGCCATCTAACGACATTTTTTTGATGAAAAAATCACTACTTTCTCGCTACTTTTTTCACTATTATTTTTCAACCAAATTTTCAGAAAGCTCTCCACTCAACCTCCCTTCCCCCCACAAAAAACCACCAACAAAGTCAACTGAACTTTTTTTAATAAGAAAATTTCAGACGAATTGCAATAGGGAGGAAATTTGCATACAAATTATTGAATTTCAAAGACAAATTTCAAGTTCTTCATCCGTCCGCCATTTTCACATAGAAAACAATTCTCATCATTTTGTGGGATTTCTTGAAACATTTTAATATGCAAAGTGTCCAACAAACAATGCAACACACAAAAGTACGACTTTCAAAAAAAAGTATATTCATTTTTTGAAAAAAAAAATCGAGAAAAAAGGGAGAAATTCAAAATTTTGAACGAGAAAAAAAACAAGAGAATTTGAACGTTTGATTTAAGAAAAAACCATGAAAAAACAGGACTTTTTGCACGAATGCGTGACAAGGACAACGTGAATAGCAAGGCTGCCATGCAACGAGGTCTAAAAAACTACTCAAACCTAAAACACTGTTACCAAAGCAACCAACGCAAAACTTTGTGAGCGAAGGCAGCGTTATCACAATTCATATCGCAATGTAAGCAACGCATGATGCAACAGTTTCTGTGTTTCAGTCAATCATCCGGTTCATTTTTATTGATTTTTCATTCGAAATCGTAGAAATTTATACTTATCATTTTGAAAAAATTATTGAATTAATTATTAATAAAGCATAATGAACGTAATATTATCGAAACCATTTCTTTCAAGTAAGTAAAGCAATCTTTGGTAAGACAATTTGTTACGTAGCTTTTTGCTTTACGTAACCCTACATAGACAATGTCCTTATTGATAACATGATGTAAAAAAATTACATCAATCGTTCATTTTTCGTGATGTATTTTTTCTAGTACATCAAGGTTGATATAATTTTCCATATCATGTTGTGGAAAAATGTTTCGAATCTAACATTTAGATGTATTTTTTTTTACACCGACGAGTGAGGGATAATAAGCTTGTTATTTCTATAACAAAATGATTCGATGATTGTGTGTTTTCATGTCCAACTTTTTGTTTCCATTTCAGTCCATCCGGCAATACTGTCTATACTTTTGATTGGCAGTATCGTTTATCAACGCTATGTATTCAATAAACTCGACGCACAGATTATTAAACAGTTAGATGACTTGAAAAAGACAATGGAGGATGATTTCAAGAGAATAGAGAATGGTCTTGATGACTTGAAAAAGACAATGGAGGATGATTTCAAGAGAATACAGGATGCTCTTGATGACTTGAAAAACACAATGGAGGATGGTTTCAAGAGAATAGAGGATGGTCTTGATGACTTGAAAAACACAATGGAGGATGGTTTCAAGAGAATGGAGGATGGTCTCGATAGAATCGATAGATCTCTAACGGAGCTGGACAAATCTCTAACAAAGCTCAACGTAGCTGTAACCGAGCTCCAAACAAGTGTAACAGGGCTCACAACTGAGATTGAGCCAATCAAGTCTGAAAGTAAGCAGATTTCACAATTTAACCACCTTAAATAGCTCAATGCTTAATTCGAGTTCGTTTACAGCATCCAAAATATTGAGTGATAATTCAACACGTTGAAGAAAAATCATCGCAACCAAACTGAATATCATCAAGATAATGTCCGAAGCGCCGTTAAATATCAATTAGTAATTTAGTATATTTTGTATTTCGAATGTATATTGTAGTTTTCTTTCTTTTTTTGAGTGTAACGTATATAGTTATTGTATATTTTCCCCATCGTGTTTTCGCCGATTTGGCAACGATTTTTAAAAATTTGCATTAAAATACATAGTTCGAAGTGTCTCTGCATCGTTTTACTATGTGTTACTCTAGTTACCTGCTCGGTTGATTTTTTCTCATTTTTGAGCCAGCCAGCCATGAGCATTTCTTTTTTCCAACACTAGAGGCGAAAGTACTAGTCGAAACATTACGGTATTGTCCAGATAAAAATATAAATGACGTTCTGAATGTACGTAAATTTAAGTCGAGCATCACAGTTGGATCAACTGCGTAAATCAACGTTGAATTAGTGTTGTCAAACAAATAAACTCTAAAAAAAATCGACAAAACTGGCGACTTTTTGGTCAAATTTAGCGAAATGTCGTTATTAAAAATTTTAAAGGAGATGTGAATCCAAAGTTACTTATTCACAATGGATAATGGATTCTTTTGCTTTGAGAAATTCACAAGACAACACACAGATACTCCTATTTTCACAACATTTATTTGCCTACTTTTCAAATGCAGTTTCAAATTAGCAATCCTGGTAATATCCTTTAACCCTTAAACACCCAGGCTAATCCTGAGATGTTGTGTGAAAATGCTTTCAATTTCCTGAATTAGATCATCACAAGCATCACATTAACCCACAGTTTGCCCCCCAGCCCCTTAAAGCCGTCTCGTAAAAGCCGTACCAATTTATTCAATTTTCCTTGAAAACCGAGAAAGCAAAAACCCCAATGAGGTCAATCATGGAACTGAATGATATAGTATCGTGTACTGAATGAGTGAAAGCATATCCCCAAAGAACACCCCACCACTTTTTGGGGGGCAAATTTTCAAAAAAGTTGGGATAAAAAAATTGGACCCATGATCCATTTTTAGATAAACATATTGATGGTAGACCCTTCACAAAATGAAATCATGATAGGTGTGAAAATGGTGGACCAGAGCGATTTTTTAAAAATTTGATATGCTTGTCTCGATAAAAACCCGAAAAAACAGAGCATGAATACACAGAGTACATAATATGGGAAATATTATCAAGTGGGCTTGAAATGTCAGAAACAAGAATTGAAAGGAACACAGATGCTTTCAACAGCACATAAGTTCAGATAATCTACAATCTACCCATCAAATCTGTTTATCACTCCGTGGATATTCTTTCTCGATATTTGTCACCAAATAGTTACATCCTACAAAGGTTATCAGTACAATTGTTTTTCTGCAGAAATATCGAAATACGTTCATCTACCACTTTGAAAAGCTTTACACAGTCAAATTGCAGCACTCCCCGGCATTTCATAATGTTCAAGCATTCATGAAGAAGTCACTATCCCTCCTTGATCATAGATAATGTAGTTCTACATCATGAAAATTGCACGAGCAGAAGTCATCATTTACAATCATGAGATTGTGCCTAGCTTATGACTACAGGATTCAGGGGATTTGAGATTCAGTAAAAAGCTTTCAACTGTTGTTCAACCACAACTCTGAACTTTTGAATGTTTTGAGAAATTCCAGCTGAAGTTGATATTCTTTCTCGATATTTGTCAACAAATAGTTACATCCCGCAAAAGGTTAGTGGTACGATTGTTTTTCTGCAGAAGTATCGAAATAGGCTTATCTACCACTTTGAAAAGCTTTACGCTGTCAAGCTGTCTCTGGCATTTCATAATATTCAAGCATTCATGAAGAAGTCACTATCCCTCCTCGATCATAGATAGTGAAGTTCTACATCATTAAAATTGCTTGAGTAGAATTTGTTGTTTCCAATCATGATATTTCATGATGTTGAACTACACTATCAATGATCGAGGAGGGATAGTGACTTCTTCATGAATGCTTGAATATTATGAAATGCCAGATACAGCTGTAATTTGACAGCGTAAAGCTTTTCAAAGTGGTAGATAAGCCTATTTCGATACTTCTGCAGAAAAACAATCGTACCACTAACCTTTTGCGGGATGTAACTATTTGTTGACAAATATCGAGAAAGAATATCAACTTCAGCTGGAATTTCTCAAAACATTCAAAAGTTCAGAGTTGTGGTTGAACAACAGTTGAAAGCTTTTTACTGAATCTCAAATCCCCTGAATCCTGTAGTCATAAGCTAGGCACAATCTCATGATTGTAAATGATGACTTCTGCTCGTGCAATTTTCATGATGTAGAACTACATTATCTATGATCAAGGAGGGATAGTGACTTCTTCATGAATGCTTGAACATTATGAAATGCCGGGGAGTGCTGCAATTTGACTGTGTAAAGCTTTTCAAAGTGGTAGATGAACGTATTTCGATATTTCTGCAGAAAAACAATTGTACTGATAACCTTTGTAGGATGTAACTATTTGGTGACAAATATCGAGAAAGAATATCCACGGAGTGATAAACAGATTTGATGGGTAGATTGTAGATTATCTGAACTTATGTGCTGTTGAAAGTATCTGTGTTCCTTTCAATTCTTGTTTCTGACATTTCAAGCCCACTTGATAATATTTCCCATATTACTCGTATGTACTCTGTGTATTCATGCTCTGTTTTTTCGGGTTTTTATCGAGACAAGCATATCAAATTTTTAAAAAATCGCTCTGGTCCACCATTTTCACACCTATCATGATTTCATTTTGTGAAGGGTCTACCATCAATATGTTTATCTAAAAATGGATCATGGGTCCAATTTTTTTATCCCAACTTTTTTGAAAATTTGCCCCCCAAAAAGTGGTGGGGTGTTCTTTGGGGATATGCTTTCACTCATTCAGTACACGATACTATATCATTCAGTTCCATGATTGACCTCATTGGGGTTTTTGCTTTCTCGGTTTTCAAGGAAAATTGAATAAATTGGTACGGCTTTTACGAGACGGCTTTAAGGGGCTGGGGGGCAAACTGTGGGTTAATGTGATGCTTGTGATGATCTAATTCAGGAAATTGAAAGCATTTTCACACAACATCTCAGGATTAGCCTGGGTGTTTAAGGGTTAAATGAACAAGAGTTTGACGACTAAAATAAGCGACTGGATGGAATTTCTCATCAGATTAGCATTGAAGAAGGATTCCACCTAGACCAATTGCACTAGCATCAGTGTGCACTTTGGTTTCCAAATTAGGACAGTAAATTGTTAAGACAGGTCTCGAGCACAACTGTTGTTTGAGATAATCGAACGCGTCTACAATTGAGTTTTATTCCAGTGCCACTTGATGTCTTTGCAAAGAAGTTCAGTGATTGGACGAGCTTGAGTCGCATAGTTTGGCACAAAATGACAGAAATAACCAGTGAGACCAATGAATTGTCAAACATTATGAACTGAAATCGGAACAGGAAACTTTTCAACCCCAGCCATTTTCTCTGCACCTGGTTTCACAGTACCAGCTGAAGTTTCAAAACCCAGAAAATTTACAGTTTCTTTGAGAAATGAACACTTCTTGAGATTGAGGGTTAGATTTGCTTCTTGAATGAGGTTGAAGAACTTTCTCAGACCTTGCAACGCTTCTTCGCTGGTTTTAGCATAAAGGAGGATATCATCTAAATAGCTGGATTGAAACAATACCGAGTATAGGAGCCAGAATACGATTCATTAACCTTTGAAATACCCTCGGAGCATTTGCCAGACCAAATGGCACACAATTATACTCAAATTGACCTGCATGAGTAACGAACGCTGTATATTTCTTAGATTCTTCATCCATGAGAAGTTGATAATACTCAGATTTGAGATCAAGACTGCAAAAATATACTCCACTTGCCAACTTATCAATTTGATCATCAACTCGAGGTAGAGGATGACAATCTTTTACTGTTTGACTATTCAATCATCGATAATCGATACAAAGTCGTTTCTCAAGATTTTTCTTCTGAACAAGGAGCACAGGTGAAGCGAACTCTGAACCTGAAGGGCTGATGACATCGGATTTGAGCATATCATCGATCATTTCTTGCACCAACTTTTGCTCATTTTGAGCCAAATGATAGGGTCGGTACATGAATGGAGTTGAATCTTTTAAGGTAATGGACATTGAACCAGTTTTAGCACGGCCTAATTCTGAAGTCAAAAGAGCGAAACAATCACGATACTTGTTGATGAGATTTAGCAGTTTGGTTTTGCCTTTTCTGGAATATCACCAACATTGATATCTTTCAAGAGGATATGAGGCAGTTTACTGACCTTGGCACACCTTATATGTTGAGTAGGCTGAGTATCTTGGAGACAAGGCATACCTCTAATGACAATTTGACCCTTTTTGAAGCTGATAACTCCATCTGAAGTGTTGTAGACTGGCAAGACTGCAGTGTCATCATTGTCACAGATTCGGATCACCAAATTTGGGAGAAAAGATGAGTCGGTACAGAAAGTTGAACAGATGAGTACATCACCAGAATAATCTGTTTCGATTGGCACATTACCCAAGTGCTGAGAAGGAATTGAAAAATCAGAAGCAGCTCATACAATAACACGAGGAATTGAATTACAGCTTCTGCAAATGCTGAATCTTGTTAAGGAATGTATGTACACTGAGTTCAAAAAGCTTTTTAGTTTTTATCTAGCTTCATTGGATCAAAAGAAATTTCAAGATATCGCACCTCGCGAGTAATAAGGTCACATCTCAAAAAAGTGAAATTTTACAGGAGAGTGATTTTCTTTTTTTTTTAAATTTTGATTCATTATTTTTATCAACTTATAATTAATTGTGAGGAATGAATAGCACCTCATTTTAAAGATCTGGTATCCTACCTTCATTTAGCATAAAAACACTTTGAAAAATAAAATCTTAAAGAGGAAATATTTCAATGTTTGGAAAACATTTTGAGTTATAACCTTTCATTAAAGTTGATGTGGAGGCGAAAGGAAGCATCCAAAAAAAATTTCATGGTAACAAAGTTGTAGAGAATTAATTTTTCAATCGACAAAATGCTGTTAGTTTTTTTCTAGAGTACTTAGTTTTTGAGTTTTTCTCAAAAAACTAAAATTTCATGATATGTGCAAATTCATTTTTCTGAAAAGTGATCAATTTAAAAAAAAATTTCCATTTGGTACAAATCAATAAAAAATGCACTCCTTGAGACTACAGTAAAAGCTCGTTATAACGCTCTTCAAGGGACCGAAAAAAAGAGCGTTATAAGCCGAAACGCGCTATAAGCAAAAGTCTCGTTTTAACGCTGATGAGCTTAATACCGCGAACTCTCGTTTTAAAACAAAAAAAGCGTAATAAGAGGGAGTTAAGACGTGAACTTTATTTTGAAAATCTGAAATTTCACTTTGATTTTGAGGCGTAGTTTTACAAAACTGTTTTCTTTGGTTAAAATTTTCATAAAGCCTAGCTTTTTTGTTCCAAATTTTCCAAAAAAGTGATCAGTTTCTTACCAAAATTATGAAAAATTTTACTGCAGTTTTCTTTTCTAGGCAGGTGAAAAATTTAGAACTCTACTCTTCTATAAAAACTGTAGATATCTGCCTTTTTTTGTAAGAATTTTAATCAAGCTTGTGTTATGAAGTTTGATTTTTAAAAAAAACTTACTTTAATTGGAGAAAACCGAAAATAATTTTACTTGTTTGTACATGAACTGAAACTATTGAAAGCTAAAAAACAGATTTTTTGGCAAAATTTTGCCAACAATTTTTTTTCAACTTTTTTTTAAAATCAAAATTGCAAAAAAAACTGTTGATGCAGCCAAAATGTTCAGAAAGTCTTGCTTTTTTGTCGCAAAAATGGGTTTTTGTTGTCAAAATTGTGAAAAAAATGCAATTTTTTCAGAATTTTAGAGCGTTAAAACGCGATTCATAATCGCTCATGAGCGTTATATCGCGATTAATTTTACATTGGTTTAAATGGGAATGTCAAGGGACTGGAAGAAATCAGCGTTATAACGAAATCAGCGTTACCCTATATCCGAAAGCGTTATAACGAGCTTTTACTGTATTTCTAACTGACAAACATTCAAAACAATCAAAACTATTTGTTAACACTTTGTATGTACGAAATTTGCTCAAAAAAGGTGGAGTTTTTTGAGATATACCCTTATAACTCCAAACAACTTGCAATGTTGTTGAGATTTTGAGTTAGGCCATTTGCGTTTTTTACAAGATCTAGATAATGTACCCAACTCAAAGTGTAATTTTTGGTTGAGGGGGGTCATACAAACCCCAAAAATGCAAAAACATCAAAATCAATTTTTTTTGAGATGTGACCTTATTACTCCCGAGGTGCGATATGTACATAAAATAAAATTATTTTGAAGCCTTTTTGGTACTTTTGACAAAAAGCGAGACTTTTGAACAATTTTTTTAAAAAAGTTGAAATTTTCTGCAAAAAAACACCAATTTTTAGCCATTTTGTTAAAATTAATTTATATTTTTTGTCAAATTTTGAAAAAACGAGAATTTTTGACAATTTTTGGCCAAAGCAATTCAGCAAAAAGTAGGACTTTCAAAAGAATATTGGTAAAGGGTTAATTTCCAAATACTTACTTCAATTCCTTTTCCAGGAGGGAGGGAGGGAGAAAGACAAGCACATGGTTGACCCCCACCCCCAATAAAATTTTCAAAGTGTCTTGAATTTTAAAAATATTTTAATAAATTCCTTTAAATATTTTTCTTCATAAAGGTACGTAAGATTTCAAGATTCACCCTACTCTTCCCGCCCCTCTCTGTCCATTTCATCATTTTATGCAAAAAAACGAGAAAAATGTCAAAAAAAACCACCCAAATTCTAAACACGGTTCGTACAGTTTATTGAAATTCAGAGTCCAGACATTTTTGTGATTTTAGGACTAAGTATGTTTTTAAATTTAAAAAAAATCATGCAACAACCTGCAAAATTTTCATTTTATTCCGTACTCGAAATTTTGAAAAACTACTTCATTGTTTTTGAACAATCATTTTTCAGAAAATTTGAAAAAAAACCAAGTGGCCCAAACGAAGCGAGGTCAAAAAGAGAACTTGTGATTTGAAACAGTTTTTTCAATACTTTTTTTAAATGAACCATTATGGCAAAAAATTTGAGAAACCTGCCGGGGGGGGGGGAATTTGCAAATTTGGATGAATTGCGTACATTTTTTACAACTTTGGCGCCCGACTGTTGAATTTGCAGAAAAAAAATTGAATTTCGAAAGTTAGTTGCCAAAATAGTTGAAAAGATGTGCAATTCATTTAGAATCGTGAACCATTCCATAATTTTCTCACATTTTGTGTCATGATGACAAAAAAGGAAATTCAATTTTAAAACAGAGCAAAAATTCAAAACAACTTAAAAATTTTAAAAACAGAAAATGAATGGAAAATTTCAAAAATTGATTGAAAAATGGAAAAACAACATATGAACATTTTGACAATTTTGATCAAACAGCAGGACAAAAGGAATTTCAAAGACAATACCATTTTCAAAAAAAAAAAATAAATAAAAAAAACACTGCCCATACAAAACACAATTTTTTACATCACCCGAGAAAAAAGCAACGTTATTGCCATCACCCTTTCTTCACTCATTTTAATAATTCCATCCCGAGTAAAATTTCTCTTCACGGTCAAACCTGCCTCGTTTCCATTTACGACGCCTGTTTATTTTTTACAGCATTTTAATTACAAATTTTCGCAAAAACCCACGACTCACGCCCTTCGTCAATTTCAAACACGTGCAAAAAAAATTATAAAAATTTTCGACTCAATTTACCTGAATATAGCAACACAAAGTAAGTACTACGTTCTTTTCACCGTCGGTTTTTTTTCGGGCGCTACCTAATTAAAATTTCATTACGGTTCTCAAATTCAGTACTCGTGCGCCATCCATCCAACCAGCCAGCCATTTAAAAAACTTATATTATATCGTACTTTTTAGCTCGTTGTGTAAAATTCACGTTTCTGTAAATTCGAGCTGACGACGTTAATTTGTTGTTGGTATACCTTTTTCAAATATACAAACGAAATCAGTTAATTTCGATGCTCGCCTCGCGCTATACCGAAAAGAAAGAGAGAAAGAGAGAAACAGACAACGAGCAAGAGAGAGAGAGAGACAACAAGGAAAGCAGCGACGATGGCTATAATAAAAACTTATACGACTACGACACTCCTCTTCCTCTGCTTATCTAGTTGTATTCCATCTCTTTATATTTCGATTCGTGTGTAACAGTCTCGAGATCAAAGAAAGTTTTCGCTCGTAGTCGTACTATTTTATACGACTTCGCGCTGGCGAGTGCGGCGATGATGGCAGTCAATGCCAGATGAGGCTCTATATTGGCACCAAAAATCCAATCGAAACGAACTACAGCAAATTTACCTTAGAAGCAGACATCAGAATCAGGAAATTACTAATACGCTCGATGTTGGCATCGATAGCACAAAAAAGGGGGCTTCCATTGCTTCGCCAGACTACCTCTGAGCTCTGACCAATATACATTCCTGGCTGCAGATACAAGGTATGCAGGTAGGTCTAGGTACGTTGATAATTAAACACATCCGACGACAGGAAACCGCAATAAGACGTGTCATCATCGCGCATGAAAATCCTCCTCACCATTTTCACGGACCAAGGCGCGAACGTGTAGAAGGTCAGGATATACGGGTACTCAGTCTATGTAGAGGTATATACTGAAGATGCTTAATTCGACGATGAAATGGTATAAATTTCCTGCTATTACGCGAGCCTTCAGCTTGTTCCGAAGCAGCAGTTACGTCTTACGACGTCCATCGACCACGACGACGACGATGAATTCCTATCATCCAATTTCAATTCGGATCGTCTTCTTCTTCGTCGTCGTCATCTCACCATACATTATTGGCTGATGACTGCCATGCCACAGCCTGGTTACGAGAACAGTACAGCTCGGGTATAATCAACCGTGAAACGTATTTCGTTCCACTTATATTCGTACATTGGTCGAGGGACGAAGATGAGATCGTACAGTAGTTCACTACATTGACTTCTATCGTCGTCATCATCATCATCGAAAGTGCGAAGAAAAAAATACTCTCCTCATTCAAAGACAACGGTGACAATACCGGTGAGCCTGGCGATGAAACAGACCAGCTACATCATCGTCGCGTCGTGCGAAAACCAAGTAGAAGTACCTGGTAAGTCATCTTCATCTCCAACACTGTTCGGTCGATATTTGGTACTGGAAGCTGTAGCTGGAAGCGTTTTTGCTGATTGTGAGATGTGAGCTGAGTCTTCAGCAGAGGTATACTCTTGATATAATCGTACGTTTCTCTGTGATGAGCTACACAATGGCTCGAGTATTGTTCGAAATATCCTTAATACGTTGCCGCCAATTACGCCTCGAAGCTGTAACTTTTCCGGGCTCTACGAATTAGCACGTCTTTGTCATTCGTTCGTATTGTACGTATACCTATACGTGTGTTAATCACTCTACAGTTAAACATTAACATTACATACAAATCATCGTACCACGTCATGTGCAGCTTCTCGTACACAGTACTCGACTCGTGTATTACTTTCATTCGAATTATCTAATTCATCTGTGCTGCTCTGCTCACGTCAGCAGAACGACCGAACATCCGAATATGCCAATCAATCAGTGTCAACACAACTTTACCTCCATCTGCGATGCAAAAAAAACTGCAAATCTTCCAGAAAGTGTAACCAAGTCTCCGAAGCAAAAAAAAACACACTAAGTTAGCGATCGTTTGCTACCAAATGTTAAGGGAAGCATTGCTGAAAAATCATTTTCAATACTCCTGGTATTGAAACTCTATGAGTATGCTGAAGAGTGCTCCTGATTGAAAAAATGGAGGAAAAGCTGGAATTGACTCGCAACTTTGGCAAGAAAATAAAACTTTTTGGAAATAACGTCAGAGAAGTAGTTACTTCTTGATAATTTTGGCAATGAATTGGGACTTTTGGGGCGAAAACCCAGATTTTTTGCCATTTTGATTTTTAAAAAAATGGACTATGTATTATGATAATTTTTCCCCAAAAAGAGAATTTTTTCGAAAATATTGAAATAAAAAGAGGACTTTGGATGCAATTTTGGCAACAAAAAAAATTTTGGAGACTACTTCTTGATAATTGTAGCAAAAATTGTTTGGCAGTTTTAGCCAAAAAAAACATCCCTAAATTCAGGGGCGTAGCAAGCGGGGGGGGGTTGGGGGGGTACGGTACCCCCCCGGCAGGTTTGAAAAATTAAAAAGTTGGCATTTTTGAGTTTACGAGGATGAAAGTTCAAAAATTATAACTTTTCAATTAGTCATTAAGTTTGTTTTTTTTACACGGATTATGGCAGATTTTCGAGAATCTGGATTTTGGCAGATTTAAAATCCACCAGAATCTGTTAGGATAGTAGTTTTTGAAAATGGATTATGGATTTTACTTAAAGAGAGAAGACTTCTGATGTTTTGAAAGTTTGTGGTGGGGATCTAAAAAGTGTTTAAAAAAGAGATTCAAAAAACGTCCAAAAACCAGATTTTCGAGAATCCGTGTAAAAAAAACATACTTATTAGTTGATAAGTTGGCGTTTTTGACTCAGAGTCTGATATTACAATTAAGCTAATTTACCAACTGATGAGGCATTCTTGATTTGCCAACTGAGAACTTCAGAAATCACAATTGTCAACTTTATTTTCTACTCATTATCTAGTTGAAAAGTTGACAATTTGCAATTGTTAAAATTGAATTAAATTCGATTTGCCAACTACATACAATGAATTTCAAATGTAATGTATTATTGTAGGTACATTTTTGATTTGCCAACTGAGTACTTGAATTGGAAACTCAAAATTGCCAACTTTTCAAGGAAATTATTCATTTTGTTCGAAAATCGACAATTCTCATCTATTTTGTTTACTTGCTTAAAAAGTTGGCATTTTTTAACTGAGCATACAAGAAGAACTAAAACCAACAGAATCAACGCCATAAATTTAAATTTAATTCGGCTATTCTTATTCTAAATTTGCCAACTGATGCCAGCATTATCAATACCTGAGGACTCAGTTGGAAAATTGGCCAATAATGTTGTACCTGCTTAGTTGACAAATTTATACTTGACTCATTTTTTCATTTGCCTATTTATTTTTTCAAATAATACAATTATTGTGATAGCTTTTTATGCTACCTATTTTAGTTTTTAAAATGTACATTTCCAAAATCTTTGGCCCTCGCTTCGCTCGGGCTAATTTGTTTTCCTTTTTGAAAGTAAGTTTACATTTTGTAGAAAAATATTGCGAGAATTTGAAAAATGCAAAGATCAGAAAATGATTTTCTATAACCGTCAAAAATGATGTTTTTTGTTTTTTTGTGTTACAAATTGTTAAAAGCTTTTGCCCTCGCTTCGCTCGGGCCATTTGCATTTCCCTTTCGCGATTCTAAATTTCTACAAAAATATTAGGTAGGTAAGTATCGAATTTGAAAAATATCAAGATTGGGAAGTATCATTTTTGTCTTTGAAAAATGACGTTTTTCAGATTCTCAAGTTATAAAATTTTGCAAGCTTTTGCCCTCGCTTTGCTCGGGCCAATTCCATTTTGTTTTTTGTTCAAGCTCTTAAAATGAAATTACTTCTCAATTATGCGTAAAAGTTTGAATAAAATTGCGTTAGGTAATTTTCATTTTTTCTTAAATTTCCCGTTTAGTATGTTAAATAAAAACATTGGGTCAAATACAAAAATTAGGAGTACCTACCTCGAATCACAAGGTGTTTTATTTGAGCAAATTTTCGAAAAATGATTGTAGAAGGGGGATGAGTATAGGTATAGTGAAAGTGTTAATGAATAATCAATTTTGCAGTTGGCATTTTTAACATTTCAAAGTTGGCATTTCTTAGAATTTACCCCCCTTGTAAAATCACTTTGCTACGCCCCTGTCCCTTGTGAGGCAATTTTGGAAAAAAAGCGACTTTTCTTGACCAAAAAAAAATAGGACTTTTAGGACAGTTTTGGCAAAAACAGGGCGTTTGAGACAATTTCTGCATAAAAATAGTATTTTTTGATCATTTTCACAAAAAAGTCCTTTTTTTTTTTGGAAATTCTGGCAAAAATCCGGACTTTTTTGGATGTTTTATAAATTTTTCTCAAAAAAGAGAATTTTTTCAACAATATTGTATTAAATGAGGACGTTAGATGTAATTTTGGTTATTGATAACTGTGGCAAACATTGTTTGGCAATTTTGGCCAAAAAAAAACAGCTCTTGCAGTGAGGCAATTTTGGAAAAAACATGACTCTTCTTGTCCAAAAAACAAAGGACTTTAAGAACAATTTCTGGGGGAAAAAAATAGTATTTTTTGATCATTTGATCATTTTGGCAAAGACTTTTTTTGCTAAAAATTTTGGCTAAAAATCCGGACTTTTTTGGATATTCTATCAATTTTTCTCAAAAAAAAAGGAACACTTTCGACAATATTGAATAAAAATTAAAAATAGGACTTGAGATGAAATTTTGGCAGAGAAAAATTTATGGAATACTTCTTGATAACTGTGGCAAAAATTGTTTTGAAATTTTGGCAAAAACCAACTCTCATGAGGCAATTTTGCCAAAAACACACGACTTTTTTCGACGAAAAAAAATATGACCTTTTTAGTAGATAATTAAGAAAAAACTTGGATTTATATAAGAATCTTGGCAAAAACGAGGCTTTCGAAGCAATTTTTGCATAAAAGTATCACTTCTTGATCATTTTGGCAAAAAATATATTTTTTTTTTTTTGAAAATTCGGCAAAAAATCCGGATTTTTTTTTGAAATTGAGACAAAAGTTGGGAGTTTTTTGGATTTTTTTTTTAGAAATTTCGGCAAACCGAAGAATTTTTTTTTAGCTGATAAACAGGATTTAATTTTGAAGATTTTGGTAAAACAACAAGAATTTTTCTGGAAATGGCAAAATTGGTAATATTTTTTTGAGATTCAAGAAATGGTTTTTTTTTGCAATCAAGTAACTACACACATTCATTTAACGTGGATTTTCAAAAATCGAAAAATCACGTTAAGTTAATGTAAACTCATAATTCTTAAGGTGGTTATACAAATATTGAAGTTTATTTAAAACAGTTTTTGAAAAACAACGTTAGATCGTAAGAAAATCAATACCCTTAAGGTGGTTTTTCATCTTCGATATATTATTCATTTTGTGCAGGATTTTCTAAAAACAACGTAAGCTAAATGAAAAATCATAAATCTTAATGTGGTTTTACGAATATTAAAGTTTATTTGAAACAGTTTTTGAAAAACAATGTTAGATAGTGGGAAACTCAATACCCTTAAGGTGGTTTTTCATCCTTGATATATTCATTTTGTGCAGGATTTTCAAAAACAACGTAAGCTAAATAGAAAATCATAAATCTTAAGGTAGTTTTACGAATATTCAAGGTTTATTTGAGACAGTTTTTGAAAAACAACGTTAGATAGTGAGAAAATCAATACCATTAAGGTGGTTTTTCAACTTCAATATATTCATTTTGTGCAGGGTTTTCAAAAAACAACGTAAGTTAAATGGAAAATCATTATTATTAAAGTAGTTTTACGAACATTCAAGTTTATTTGAAACAGTTTTTGAAATATAACGTTAGATAGTGAAAAAATCAATATCCCTTATAAGGTGGTTTTTCATTATCGATATAATCATTTAGTACAAGATTTTCAAAAAACAACGTAAGCTAAATGGAAAATCAAAAATTTTACGGTGGTTTTACAAATACTTAAGTTTATTTGAAACAGTTTTTGAAAAACAACGTAAGATAATAGGAAAATCAATATCCCTTAAGGTGGTTTTTCATCATCAATATTCGATATATTCATTTTGTGCAGGATTTTCAAAAAACAACGTAAGCTAAGTGGAAAGTCATAACCCTCAAAGTCATTTTACAAATATTCTAGTTTATTCAAAGCATTTTTTGCAAAACAACGTTAGATAGTTGGAAAATTAATGCTCTTAAGGTGGTTTTTCCCCATCAATATACTAGTTTTGTGTAGGATTTTCAAAAAACGACAGTAGCTAAATGGAAAATCATTATTGCCAAGGTGGTTATCCAAATACATATTTGGTTTCTTTTAAATCAGATTTCGAACGATTTTTCTGTTTTCAAATTGAAACGCAAATTCAAAATGGAGTAGAATAATTGCTTACCTACTGCAATGTTACGAGAAACAATAGATTAGCTGACGACTCTCCTCCTCTTCCTCCCCCCGATTTTTTTCTATATTGAACTATGAATTTAAAAATATCGATGCGACCCATCAAAATTATTTAGAGCCTTTCGGTCAAGTTCACCTCCCAAAACTCAATCCAAATAAGGAAACCGAAAAACGTGTTCATGACTTGAATCATTATTGGGGAAATGGGGACTGGGAGTGACATTCAAAGATAGAACCTATGAAATTACTCATCATTGAATCAACAAGTCGACAATAAAATTTCAATCAAACATCCGAATTTCCTCGTTATTCAATCAATTAGCGCGATAAGGTATTTTTCCACAAATCATAAAATGACTTACTTATTCTCAAACGTGGGCTGATACTCCACTCCAATATAGGTACTCTTTAGATAAAAAATCGTATGTACTAACCTGAAACAAAAAAAAAATACAATTACAGATTAGTCAAAAATAATTTATAATTTCGCAATAATTAAACTTGAAATTAAAGCATTTCACTGATATTTTTCAGCGAATCAACAATCACATAAAGCACCCTAAAAATCAGATTTATTAATTCGAGCTTCGACGTATCAAAACTAATTTCATTTCCGTATTCTCAGATACTTTCCACACCAGACCGTGGCAAAAATTCAAGACGAGATGTCACCGATCCTAATTTTTTTTTCGGACATCATCTCATCCACATCTATACCATTTCAAAACACCGAACACGAAATAATTTCACAATCGAGGTCACTTCATCCATTTTCTCCTCGAATCGATTCCAGCCACGTACTTCCTTAGCCTTTGCAAAAACGCTGAAAAAAATTCCAAACGACACCTTCTCCTCCTCCTCACCCTTCAACTCCACTCCAGGGGAATCTCGTACACTAACACAACATCAGGCTGCAAAAAATTATACAAAAGAATCATCCAGTCGAAAGGAGCAACGATTTTTATTCCAATTAAATGCCGTTTAAGAGCGAACGTCTCCGTCCAAGGTATTTATACCAGAAGTCCCTCTTCGCCTCTTCTCTTCGCTTTTTACCTTCGACTTCTTTTTATTTTCACTTTACTTGTACTCTGGTCTTTTTCTTTTTATGGTAATTCTTTTGTCGATAATACGCGTCTACGATTTCGATTCGATTATGCATAAAAAAAAAAAAAACAGTAAGCGCGACTTCCAGCTTTGTAATGCGATAGCTCAGAGTATACTATACACAGTTGCAAGAAGAATACCTACGCAAATCGCAGGTTTCTTTTAGTATAATGCCTCACAGCTCACAGCTCGCACTTGCAAAAATACTATTATAGTCGTGTGTTTTAGGAGGAACGAACGAGCAAAGACTAAAGGCTGGTAATACGGTGCTAAAATCCTATTTACGCTATATCTGCCCCTCTCCCTCATCTTATTACCTACATTTCATTTCAATTTTTTTTTTTTTTTTTTTTTTTTTGACAAATACACAGAGCAGGTAGAAGTAAAAGTACACGTGTAAGCAACACGACAATTTTTTTTCTACCCCTATGTATCGGCCTTTTAGCATTTTTACCTTCGCTGATTCGATTTGTCAATTCAACGACGACAAGCTGAACGCCTCACTCTCCTCTCTCTGTACACTGTATACAGCATCCTAGTCGTATATGTTATAAATCGATTTGAAATGTATATTAGATACCTTTACCCATCCACCAATCCAACTTTGTACTGCACACAATCTAGTCGAAAAAGCGGAATAAAAAAAAACGCGTATACCTACGCGAGATTTTTTTCCCGTCTGCCTCGACGGAGTTTTTCATTTGGGTAATTTATACGATACGCGTGTACACAATTCGACAGACTCTGGCTAGATGAGCGAGTTTTCAGCTGAACCGAGAGAGCGTGATTTAATATGGTACTCGGTTCTACTTCTATCTCTGTTTCATTCTGAATTTCTCGCATTTCGAGTGGGTTTCCAGTACTACGAGTATATTTATGTTCGCGTTGATATTAAATTTGGTAAAACGATGTTTTGAAAAACAGCTCGAGATTACGTTATCGCGAACGCGATGATTAGAAGAGTGTTTTACGTATAAATTTGACCGAACGAGTGAACGAAAAAAAATGGGTGACGGGGGAGGGGGGAAGAGGAGGAAAGGGTCGCTGAGAAAGCTGGTTAATAAAAGTCTTCGTAATAATATCAGAGATGAAATGAGTAATCAAAACTGAAATATTTGCGAAACGAAAGAATTTGCGATTGATTAATGAGAGCGACTCGTATAATCGAGATTAAATTTTGAAATTCGAACATACCTAGTAAAATTTTACGTAAGTAAAGGGAATAAAATTTACGAGAGCAAAAATAAGGCGGACTTTCAAAACTTATTAACATGAGTGAAAAAACGCCAAAAAAATTCTTATCTACTAATTTTTTACGTAGCCCCATCATCAGCTTCGCTTCTCCTCCGCATCTTTTAATTGAAATTAACCCCTTCCCCTCCACTCTTTCTTCGATGTTTCAACAAAAACAAAACCATTTTTCGGACCAATTAAATCGCGTTTTTTTTTTAAATTTTAATGAATGTACCAAAGTGTAGACAAAAATATGGCCAAATAACTTCAAACAAATGCAGAATAAATTTCAAATCTTCAGGCTAATGTTTAACCTTTAACCTCCCTATTTAAATATTTTTAGAAATTTATAAATTTCTCATAATTTTTTTCTGACATTTTTTTTTGGTTCAAGTGGTCTCTCGACATCTTAGGTACATTTATATTATTAGTCTGAACTATGAGAAAAGCTCCAAGTGCATTTTTATCACGTTCAGGAGTCCAGAAAATAATAATTCTTTTCTTCAAAATGTGATAATTTTGTTTGAAATGCGGAAAATTATTTCAAACTTTGAGCTCTTGCCATAACGGATGGGGGGGGGAGGCAGGAGTTGGGACGTTGATCTGAAAATTGTAAGTCTTTCAGCTCTGATTTTTTTCTAGAATATTTTTCTCCAAAAAAAAGCAACTTTCGTAACCAAAAAATTTGGTAATTTCTGACACAAAAAGAACATGACTTTTGGATTGGACAATTTTTGGGAAAACGTGACTTTTTGGCATTTTTGGTAACAAAACAATAATTTTTTCGCAATTTTGATAAAAATCAAGAATTTTTGCCACCTTTTGAAAATTGAGAATTTCTGACAATTTTTAGCAAAAAGTAGGCCTTTTTCGCATGTTACTCCATTGGCAAAAAATTAATACCTTTTTGCAATTTCTTGTAAAAAAAAAAAAAAACGAGACTTGAGAAAAAGGGGCACTCTAATCGTAATTTTTGTTTAAATGTGGCAATTTTTAAAAAAGTGAGAATCTTTGTTAGAAAGCAAGATTTTTACAATTTTAGCAAAAAACATGACCTTTTTTTGACAACTATTGGCAAACAAAAATTTTTTCGTCATTTTTATCGGAAAAACCAATAATTTTTGGTACCAAAGCAAGACTTCGACAATTTTAGCAAAAAACAGGACTTTATTTTATTTTATTTTTATTTTATTTTATTTTACAATTTAGGTCTCTCCAACAGCTAAAGCCAATTACAGGAGAGACCATTTATAATTAAAGAGATAAGACTATGATTTGCTCCAGAGAAACAAGTTTGGGAAATACAGAAATACAAAAGCGAGCAAAAAGGAGAAAAAAAAACAAAAGAAATATTTACAAATGTAGTTCTTCCTATATAAAAGAGAAGGTAAGAAATAAGCAAAAAGGTATAACACCAAACAGAAGAAATACATACTTATTAAAAAAAAAAAAACAAACAAACAAATAAACAAAAAAAATAACTAAACATATAAAACCAAAGGAAAAGACACAGATTATGAAATGGTTCACAAACAGCCCCCATTGCACCCCCACTCCTACTCCCATGCCATCCTCACCGCACGCCTGAAAGCAGATCTACCCATACTAAAAATATCAGCATCTGCACACCTACAGAGGAAAGCATCAGAGATACCCATGACATTGTTCATAGGAGACACCTTCATCCTAAATGTGTTGTAACTGTTTAAGGAGAATATTTTTTTCTGCCTGGAGTGGATTTTTGGGGCCCAGAAATTGATTTTTCCCAAGAGGTTACTGTCATTTATGTTGCAGTGGATGAGATCACATAGAAACATTAATGCAATTGTTTCTCTTCTTTTTTCCAACGGATCCACTTCAAACCCTTCCAAAAGCTCTTGTTGTGATAGGTCATAAGGATAATACTCAAAAGTCTTTAGATATAGGTATTTCAAAAATCTAGTTTGAATTTTTTCAAGCTCTTTTATAAATTTTTTAGTATGAGGGAACCAAACTAGTACACCAAACTCCAGAATTGACCTGATGAAGGAGAAGTATAGGACTTTGAGTGTGCTTATTCTCTTAAAGTGCACTGAGTTTCTGACAATAAAATAGGCCATCCTCCTTGCCTTTGCTATCACAATGTTAGTGTGACACTTGAAAGTAAGTCCAACATCAAGGTTTATACCCAGGTCCCGAACAGTAGTTAAACGACAGAGTTCTTCCCCACTAACTGTGTACTTATACTCCAAAAGAGTTTTTTTCCGAGTAAATGTCATTGTTGCACATTTAGAAATATTAAGGGGCAGTTTGTTCTCAATACTCCATTTTACAAACATATCCAAATCTGCTTGAAGACCCTCACAATCCTTTATATCTTGGATTTTCTTGTATATCTTAGCATCATCAGCAAATAGCTCTATTTCAGAGTTACCTATCACAGATGGAAGGTCATTTACAAATAAAAGAAAGAAAAGGGGACCCAAGTTGGAACCCTGGGGAACACCTGATGGACAGGAGTAAATACTAGATATTTTATTTTTGTAAGAGACATATTGGGATCTACCATTAAGATAAGACCAGAACAAGTTATATAACTCATTGGAGAGACCAAGTCTGGCTAGTTTTTGAATCAGTATCCTATGGCTGACACTATCAAATGCTTTTTTAAAATCTGTATATATTGCATCTACTTGAGCACCACCATCTAGGGAGCTTGGACTATATTGGACAAAGGTGTCCAAAAAATGACGGTTTTTTGCAATATTGGTCGAAAAAGAAGGATTTTTGGCAATTTCTGGCAAAACAGCAAGGCTATTGGAGATAATTTTTGGAGAAGGTGATACTTTGTGAAATTTTCGTCAAAAAAACAACAATTTTTTGTCAGTTTGGATAATCCGAGAATTTTTGTCAAAAAGCAAGATTAGCAATTTCGTACCAAAATGTAGAACATTTTGGGAGATATTTGAAAAAATATACTTTTTGGCAACTTCTGGCAAAAAAGCAAGACTTTTTGGCCAAAAAACAAAACTTATATGTACAATTTTAACAAAATGTAGGAGTAGGAAAGACTTTTTGGAAATTATTCGCCATAAAAAAATATGTCTTTTCACAATTTTTGTCGAAAAAGCGAGACCTTTTTTTTTGAAATAAATGAGATTTTTTAGTAGTTTTGCTGAAAAGCAAAAAATTTTTATTGATCTTTTGCAAAAAGCAAGATTTTTGTCAATTTTAGAAAACAGCTGGATTTTAAGAAATTATTTCCAAAAAATGATATTTTTTCACAATTTTGGTAAAAAAAAAAGCAATGAAACTTTTTTTCATTTTTTTGCTGAAAAAGCGAGTCTTTTTGGAATTTTTTTTAGCAAAAAAACGAGAATTCTGAGTAATTTTTGAAAAAAATCGAACCTCAAAATTGACAAAAGGCGACATTTTTTCCCATTTTTGGCAGATGGCGAGGATTTGGAATGAATAAAAGTGTACACTTTCGCAAATCATTCACTTATCAATATCCTTTTTTCAAAGAATTAAATTTTTCAAAATTCGTAAAAAAAAAATTATAATATTAGAAACCAAAACGCTGAAAAAGTAACGAAGTACGAGCGCTGGCAAATGAAACTGAATCATTTCGAATTGAAAAATAATACCGCAACACTCTGGTTCAATCCTTAGAAAACCATTAAAATCTATATCCGTATCAATTTGAAAAATTCATCCACTCTTTCTTGTCTCACCCCCTCTCCTGATTCAACGACAAATGATATCAAATCGTTTCGAATCAAAGAATAACATTGAAATTCGAGTTCAGCGTCATTCGAAGACCATAAAATCAATTACATCAATTTTCTATCAACATTTAGAATTCACCCCCTCCATCTCACAACCCTCCGAAATACAGCTATCAAATCATTTCAAATCAAAAAACGACATTCAAATTCGAGTTCAGCACCCTTGAAACCCATGCAATCGATAATATACACATCAATTTTTTATCAATTCTCAAAATTTACCCCCCCCCCCCTCCCTTGAACATCATCCCTCCCTCAGTGTCAACGCAAAATACTATCAATTCGTTTCAAATTTAAAAATAACATTCAAATTCGAGTTCAGCATCATTGAAAGCCATGCAATCGATATACATATCCAGTTTTTATCAATTCTCAAAATTTACCCCCTCCCTTGAACATCATCCCTCCCACAGTGTCAACGCAAAATACTATCAATTCGTTTCAAATTTAAAAATAACATTCAAATTCGAGTTCAGCACCTTTGAAAACCATGCAATCGATATACATATCCAGTTTTTATCAATTTTCAAAATTTACCCCCTCTCTTGAGCATCATCCCGTCCCCTGTTTCAATACAAAATGCTATCAAATCATTTCAAATTTAAAAATAACATTCACATTTGAATTCAGCACCCTTGAAACTCATGCAATCGATATACACATCAATTTTTTATCAATTTTTAAAATTCTCCCCCTCTCTTGAACAGCATCTTTCCCTCCGTTTCAACGCAAAATACTATCAAATCATTTCAAATTTGAAAATAACATTCAAATTCGAGTTTAGCGCCTTTGAAACCCATGCAATCGATATACATATCAATTTTTTATCAATTCTCAAAAGTTATCCCCTCTCTTGAGCATCATCCCTCCACCAGTTTCAACCCAAAACGCTATCCAAATCGTTTCAAAATTAAAAATAACATCCGAATTCGAGGTCAGCGCTCTCAGAAACCATAAAATCTACACAATATCAGTTTTTTTCGTCAATTCTCAAAATGTATCCCTTCTCTTGAATTTCACCCTCCCCCTCCCCTTCTTCAACTGCAAAATGCAATAAAATTATTCAAAATCGAAAAATAACATAGAAATTAGACTTCAACTCCCTGACAAACTACGTTATGCAAAACTGTTTTCTCATCAGTATTACCAGCCACATCTCTCACTTGACCCTATAACCCCCACCCCTCCTCCCGCTCATCCTCTTCATCTTCTTCCATAAACTAATCCACCAACGTGTACAATTGCACATCTACAGGAAAAAAATCGAATAAAAAAAATAAACATTCATTCGCACATCACATTTTATGCTATAGGTCATTTCCACACACCTCAACTTTTCATCCCCCTCCCCTCCATCAAAAAATTAACAATGATAAAACCATCCCAACGGTTTCCAAACAATTGTAAAACACAATAGACAAATGAAACACTAATCCGATCCGATCCAATCCCACGCCACTTCCGCGAACGCGACTGCAGGGGGCCGATAAGTGGAGGGGGAACCATGCGAACAGGGGGAGGTGTAATATCAAATTCGTAACATCCCGGGCATGCGACATATCGATAATAATGTTTTCTAGTACGCTGATTTCGAATCCGAGGTCAATTTCGCATTTCGAGCCAGCGTATTCGAGATAATCGATATACACCGACGTGTAAATTAAATCCTCTAAAACACACACCTTTGCAAAAAATTGAAAAAATATTCCGCCGCTTCATTTTTCCCTTATACGTACAAAATTTTTAATTATATTCGAACAAAAATGGCGTGCACTCCGCGTCCTCCTCCTCCGTACACTGCTCATCGACTATTATATTTAATTTCGTACATATCTCGTCTGCACATCGCTCGAATGAGAAAATTGAAAAACTCGCTCGAGTGAAAATAAAAAAATCGCGTTTATCAATCCGTTTTATATGGTTTTTCCAATTGCCATCGAGAACGCTGTGCACTAGCTGTGCAGTGTGCAGCAACCGGTGTTTCATAATTTAGTCAAATTGGCTCGATAAAGTTTGTTTTTCATGTCGTGTATTTGAGAATCGATGCGCCGCGAGGAGGAGAAGGGTAGAAGAAGAGTATACGAGAGATGGAAAAATTATACGACGATGCATTTTATTATAGAATAGAGCACGAAATATCACTCGGTGTACCTACGAAGTGTACGGTACATTCAACCCTTTGCCGGTGGTACGAGTGAGTATCTTCCATCATTTCTTCATCTTTGCCAACAACCAACGTACTCTTTCCTCGGGCTGCTTTTTCGTACGGTGTACTTTACATTCGTATACATATATATTCGTCTCTTTTTTCCAGCATATAATCGTCCTCCGCCTCTCTTCTTCCATCCTCCTCAACAAGTTTTCTAGTTTTTTGCACAGGGTTGTGTTTGATTCGCGTTTTCCAACCCTTTCATCCTCTCACAACCTGCAAGTAGAAAACGAGCCACCAACCAAGTTGACAGTTTGATTCGCGCGTTCACATGTACAATGAGAATACCTCTTTTACACGACGACGACGAGATGCCAGTACCATAGACACAGACGTGGTAAGTAGAAGAGAATGAAGAGGTACAAAGAACGAGAGCGAGAGAGAGGTATACGTATAAAATGACATGGAAAAGCGAGCTGCTCAGCATCCTCTTCGTCGTACCGTACAGTACAGTAGTTAATTTCTACACAAAGCTGTTGTAACAAAGTTTTGCAACCCTTGTTGGGTGTTTTTTCCTCTCTCTCTCTGGTATCCCGGTTCGGTTTTATTATCCACATTATTGTACTTTGTCTGGGCACGATGAGAAGACGAGCAGCATCAATTTTACAGCTCTCGTACGCGTTATACGCTCGGCAACTTTCTTTCACTCCGCCATTTCGTCGTTCAAGCTGCCAAAGTATACGTACGATAGAGTAATAAGAGTGTATCGAAACGAGATTTTTTTCACGTTTTTTCTTCGCAGCTTTCGCTTAGCTTTTTTTTTTCGGCGAGGTTTTTTATTGATTGTACGTAAAAACTCGGCACGGAATATCGCGCGTTAATCCGCAGCTTTTCATTCGCGTTACGATTTTTTAATGGTAGCAGAGCTTGCGGTTTTTACGTCATCGTCGTCTTCGTCGCAGACACGTTCAACGTATCGGATGTTGATGGCTCTCTCGGGGGTAGATAATTTCTCGTACGATGAGATTTTTTTCGCTTCCTGTATTCTTCTTATATGGGAGTTGTTTTTTGGTTCGAGTTCTCGCTTGGAAAGCTCGTCGTCTTCGTCTTCGATGCAAATTCCTCCAAAGACGTCTCGTCGATTTTACTCTTCGCTCGACTGCAGCCTGGCATGGCATGGCGCTGGTTTGATTATCTACAACGTGGAAAATCACGTTCAAATATACACATTATAGAATGTCGTGTTCTTTCAACTTTTGCAACCTAAGCAGGCTTTATAGAACGCAATTCGATAAATTCGACTCGTTGAGAAAACAAAAACATCGCCCAAGGTAACAAGCCGTGAAATTTTCAAAAGATACACTCATCTACACGTAGGTCGGTCTATATAGGTATCCCGCATAGTTGGAGTTTGTCGCGCGCTGCTGTGTGGTATTTCTATACTCTAAGAGGACGCGACCCGACCCGACCCTACGCCGACGCTTTCGACTTTTCTTCCCAATATAACGAAACTCCACCGTCGCTCCTCCATTCCATGCAACAACTATTTGCTATATACTACGAATATTTTCTTATAAATACGAAAATAACGAGAAAAGAAAACCCCCAGCTCGATCGAGTTTTATACCTACACATTCGTTTCTTCGTTCCTCCTTCGACTCGTCGTTGCTCGTCGGTTGTAAGTACGAATATTTGCACGAGCCTGTTCCCTGTTCCTGTTCCTTCGAGCTCATGGTGTAGGTTAGGTATTATAGTCTTTTCTCTTATTATAGTATTTCGAAATGCCAATATTTCTCGTACGTACCTCTACTATATAAACACCGATCGACAAATATGCCACGTATTCGCTCACCCACCATAATATCGATCCTCGAGGCGAAAAAATATCCATTAATTACTATAGCAGCACTGCGTAACAAAATCCAATTCTCAGTTACTTACAGTTTCCTTTTTTTTTTTTCAAAAATTGAAAAAAAAGACATTCGAATTACGAATGGTTTGACTTTGAAACGACCCAACATCGATGAGAAGTTCAGCTTTTGGCGATAATTATTTTCGAAAGTTGAAACAAAAAATTCCCAGCTCGATGGTCGTAGGTACTGAAAATGTAGAAATTTCAACGATAGAAAAGTCGCCTTAGGTAATTTCTCTTTTTTTCAAAAAATGAACGTTCCACCACTTTTTTTTACGTGCAACAAAATGAAAGTGATTTAACTCGAAGAAGGCATTATACTTTATTTAACCCTGCCCCTATCACCGCCCTGACCAAAAAATTGAATTTTGTCTCTCTAAAATAAATGCTTTCAAAAATATGTAGAAAAATTTCTGACAATAAGAGCTGCAGGTCTCGATAATATTTCAAAAAATGCAGGATAGAAAAATGATTTTAAATCGGGACGTACGATGGACACTTTACAGGATCTTCAAGTTTCAATTTTCGCAATTTTTGAAGAAAAAATAGAAAAAGTGATGAAAACGAAATATATTTTAAAATATGTTGAAAGAAAAACATCATAAATGGGAAAGGCGGGGGGAGGGGATGAAATTTTTCTTAAACATCATCAGAAATGAAATACGTACGTCGTACATCAGCAATTTGAACTTGAATTCAAGTTGGTCAATAAAGTTTTGCTGAACCTTTATGAAGCTAGTCAAGAAACAGAAAGTGAATGGTGGGAGGGAGGGAGGGGATGAGGTTGCCGTTGCCTTCATTTTGAAAGTTCAATTTTAATTAATCCTAATAAGTAGCTCACCACTAAATTTATGAATCGCATCTTATTTAAAAAAAAAAAAAAAAAAATCGTAGCAACTCGAAGACTTGAAAATATTAAAAATCATGATCATGAGGGGGGGGGGGTGTTGCATTGTATTTTGATTCACTGACGAAACCTGGGATTTTACATTATTCAGCTCACGGTGAAACTTGAAAATAATTTTCTTGGTAACAAACTATTTTTGAAACTGGAATCCCAACATTTTTTCAGGGCAGAACAACCTCTTCCTCCTCCCCCCCCCCAATCTTAATTGAAATTCAAGAAAAAATACACGAAGTTGGCAGCATATCGATAATTATTGATTTTAAGACGCTGAGCTCCAATATGTACTTCTCTGCTGATTGTGAGTTTCTAGATATTTACAATACAACCCTTCCAATCACCTATAATTTTGATTTGAAAAATGAAAAATGTTCAAAAATAATAGTTTGAGATTTTGTTCTACCACATTGAAGTGACTTGAAGTTGGAATCTCTTGATTTTTGGATCATATCTCACAGTCGCCTTCCCCTCTTCAGGCCTAATGGACGTATCGGAGAGACCGGATCAAAAAAATCAGCTGATATTCGCATTCAGCATTCCCAAAAACCTAATAAACCATATGTCACACGATTTTTTGAATTTTTAGAAAATTTGGAGTACTACTGGAGGCGTTGGAGGGGTCGAATACAAAAAATTAGCTGGTATTCGTTATCAGCACTCTTGAAAACGTATGAAACGATATGTCACACGATAACATGGTTTTTTTTTTTACATATTGAACGACATTTTGGGGCTTTGTCCCCCCCCCACTTCTCCCACAGTTTTACGAATCTGAAGTTGTGCTCAATTTTTTTCATTTTTTTTTAAAGGCAACAGAGGTAACTAAAAAAGTTACAATTGCGAAAAAAATGGCCCCCCTTAAACCCCCCTCCCCCCACCCAAAAGAAACCAATGCATTTCAAATGAATTTACCACCTGAAAAAAATCATTCGACAAAACATTGCAATTACGTAGTCAATATTCAACAATTAAACTTGAATGAGAATTGGAATTCGTATTTTAGCAAAACGCAAAACTTTCACTAATTTTTGTATTCATCTCGAAAAAAAAAATGTGAAACCTCTCAGGTAAAAATGCGAGACTTTATGACAGACTTCCTTGATTTTTTTTTTAAAAAACAACGACCAAGTAGTTTTTGCAATTTTTGAAAAAAAAACCGAGAATTTTTGGAAATTTTGACCAAAGACGGAACTTTTTACTACGAGTTTAGGCAGAAAGCGGACCCGTCCACGGCCCCCAGCACCTCTCCAAAGGGGGTGACCCCCCCCCAAAATGGTTACATTCATGTGACACATGCAATAGTATGTTTTCGATATCGCTGAACACGAATATTGCCTTAATTTTTCTTCACCCATGGCCCCCAGAACCTCCCTCAATAGGTAAAAGTCCAAAAAAATTGTTTGGGGCCGTGGATGGGGTCCAATCAAAAATCTGACGTCATATTCGTGTTCAGCGTCACCAAAAACATACTATTCCATATGTCACACGAACAAAACGCTTTTTTGAACTTTTACACCCCTTGAGGAGGTGCTGGGGGCCGTGGATGGGGTCCTATCAAAAATCTGACGTCATATTCGTGTTCAGCGTCGCCGAAAACATACAATTCGATATATCACATGCCCCAGATTTTCTTTTGAAAGTTTCACCCAAAATTGGGGGCGGGGGTGCTCCCCCTCCGTCAAGAGTCCCATCTCGAAACCTAAATATTTCGAAAAAGTATCCAAATGTACATCGATGGAAATTTTTTCAAAATTTTAAATGGTAGCTCCTACTTACAGCGCCATTTTGAAAATTGAACTTTCAATTGAAAGTTCAACTTTCAACTTTTGAAAATTTCAAAATACTTAAAAAGTTCAAAATTTAATGCCCTTTCGAACTGTGAAATCAGTTTTGATTAATGTATCATAGTTTCGGAGGAATGGGCTGCTGACGTTGAGTACCTCGAGACAATGTTAAAATAATGGAAGCCCCCCCCCCCACCCGCCTCCTGAGGGGGCTTGGACCAAACTGATTGCGGCTTTCTTACTTGCTGGGTGGGTAGATATTGTAAAAAAAAAATTGAGCGAAATCGAAAGACATGACTTTCAAACTCGCTTTTTTTTGATTGAGTTGACATAGAATGACCCTTACCAAAGTTTTTAGTAAAAAGCTGATCCTTTTCCGCAACTTTTCGGTAAAGAAGAGAACATTCAGGTCAATTTTTGGGTAAAAAGCGTTCTTTTTTACACTTTTAGTCGAAAAAGTAAAACTCTTTTGCAACTCTATGGTAAAACCCCGAGACTTTTGGATAACTGTAGAAAAAAATAACGACTTTTTGGAAAGCAATTTTTGGTCAGAAACGACATTTTCAAGAAATTTTTACAAAACGCGAGATTTTTTGCAATTTTGGCAAAAAGAAGATTGGGCTTTTGGAAAAATTGAATTTCTGATTTTTCTTTCTTCGAAGTAACAATGCAACCGTGCACAAGTCCGGATTAAAAATTTTCGATGAATAATATTTTTGAATCAACATACTCTGACTCTGAATTAGCTTTAAAACACCGCAAACAGTCTACCCCTCCAGCCCTCCTTCCAACCAGTTGCATCAGTTCTGAGCAATTCAACTCCAAAATTCGACACCATTACAAGAACGTTCAACTGCTGAAAAAAAAATCAGTACCTGTCCCACGATGGGTTGGGAGACCAATGATGTAGTTAGTTCATTTTTCAGAAACAACCCACAAAAAAATGAACCAAAATCGGACCACTTTGACCTAAAATCTGACTGATTTGACATGGAATAATCCAACTTCCATTCGAAATAATTAATCATCGCCATAAAAAATTTTGAAAACTGCGAAAAATAAAATTCGCCTACCTAATTACTTAATTAGACAATTTCTCAGCAAAGAAATTGAAATAACTATGTATGTAGATGATCTGGAGACAATATGGACTTTAGAGATGCACGACGAGTTGAGAAGAAAGGAGAGAGGATGGGGTTTGAACGGTTCCAGAATTTTAAAAATCGTAACTCCAATTTTCAAATATTTGGGATTGTGCGACTGCTTCTTCTTTCCCCCCCCCCTCCCCAAAAGTAGATAAAATTTGGAAGTATTCAAACTGTTTTTCTCATTGTCAGTCCATTCTAAGTCTTTCATTCTTCAAATCAAAAGTAGGTAGGTCTAGGTACATAATTATTCATTTTTTCAATTCATATATGTACCGACCTAAAGATAAACATTTTTAAATTTTGCCTATTTTCGAAATAATTTTCAAAAATTTTGGAGCACACAATTTTTCATCGAGGAAAATTTTTGTATTTTTTAAATTTTTTATTCATTTTCACAGCATTCAAATTCAATTCCCTCCTACCCCCCCTCTCACTTCCGATATTTCAAAACTTTTCTCGTCTCAAATACAATAATTTTCAATTTTTCAATAAAGAATTCTTCAACCTAAACGGTTGTTCGCTGTTTTCAAAAAATTGTGGGGGGGGGGTTTACAACCGTATGTACCCCACACCTGCCTCATACGGATTTTCAAGTTTGCAATTGAAAAAAAAAATCCATCAAATATCACTCACAAGGTAGACACACGAGAAGATAAACTCATCATTCTCGAACCTAAAAATTTTACCATTTAAATACGAGTAAGTAGATTCCCTTTTAAACCAAAACGCGTACTCGGCCGCACCAAAAAAAAAAACCAGTTCATTTTAATTTTTAATATGTATCTTCACAACGACAACACCATCACCAACAACTCTACGACGATAAGCGAAGCGGATTCAATAAACAAAGACGTCGACTAATTCGGCCACATACCGATGTATTGTTAAAAGGAAGAGTCCATTGTATTAAGCAAAGATGATTATCCATTTCCTGGGCCAATTTTCCAAGAACGCGTTCATCCGTTTTTTTTTCTATTTTTATTTTTCACTGAATTACTTATGTAGCTCGTTTTTTTCTTCTTTTTTTTGTTTTCGTTTCGGTGTTAAAATTCGTTTCATTTTCTAATTTAATATCAACGTTTTGCTCAGGTGGTATATTCCCAAGAGAGATCGTTATAAAATTGTATACGTACGTATAGAAATAGACTTACACCACTCATAGGTAAAAAGAGGTACAGGTTATAGTTAGATTAGCTATTTTCAGACACACATATACACACACAAGGTACGAGTATATAGTATAAGTAGCATTGATACAGAAGGTCTGGTGGGAAAAGGGGGACGAGAGGAGTAATTAATATAAACATAATATCAATGAGCTTTTACGTAATATGTAATACTCGGTAATATGTATTTAGGGTATACGTAGAAGTACTTTACACTCGAGCACAGATTATACGCGCCAATACTCTTCAGGTACCTATACTTTTATCGATAGATGCGAGCACCTAACCTAACCTACACGGGCCATTAAAGATCGAAAAGAGAAAGATCGCTATAAAAATTACACTATTTCGTCGCCACAGCTCGAAAAAAAGCCAACAGGCTACTTGGCTGTTTTATTTTCAGGAAGTTATCGTATACAACATGAGCAGAAAGATACATAGCATAGCAAGTTGGAGCATAATAATTATTCTGTCAGTATGGTAAACGCAACACGATATATAGTATAATACTCGTACATTGTACGTACACAGATGTAGTATCAATCTATAAAGCCATAGACTTCGTATACGAGTATGAATGCATGTGTAGTACAGAGACCGATATAGAGTCATAGACGACGCACACAACAGCACGCGTACTGGAAAACGAGTTTTTTTGGTAAGTGAATTATTCTCCGTTTACTGGTTTTTAATCAGATTATCTCGCGTAAATTTCGCTGCCCAGAAAGGAAAGCACACATCAGAAGCAGATCATCGGATTACGGAGAAAATAACGCGAACTGTCACTGCGCTGCGGACCAACAAAATACCCGCATTTGCCAAAAACCTCCGAAATAATGATATACGTAGGTCGTAGGTATTACGTACAATGTACCTAGTACCTACTATAGAAATACGTACATTATACAGGGTGGCTCTAAAAAAAGCTCACATTCGATGGTCACATAAGAAGTTTCCAAGACATAAAGAGAGGTTGGAAAAAAATATCGGCACATCGATGGATTTTTTACCAAAAAAGATTTCAAAAAATTGACTAATGATGTTAGTTGCACGAAGGGATTCAGAAATATCCTTCTGTTGAGGCAACATACAATTTCTACGACACGACATGAAATCAAAAAAATTGAAAATTCAACTTCAAAACATTTGAGATGAACTATGATGTAAGCATCACGAACTTTCCGAAGAGAGAACATAGAATTTTAAAAAAATCCATTAAAAATCACTACAAAACAATTTATCTGAAATCAGAAAAAAAAACGAAATAAAAAATCGCCACCCAAAAATTACATTTTACTCTAGACAACCGCGAAAAAATTTATTTGTTGTAATGAACTCAAAAAAATCAATTATAGCTACCTACAAATAGAACTTCAACACTAAAATCAATCTGAATCCAAAATTAGCAAGACAAAAATTACTATGAAAAAAAAATTTCAACTGAACAAAAAAAATTAAATTCAAAATCCCCACTAAAAAATTTGAAGAAAAGGAAAAAACATCGAAAATTACTTCAAAAAAATTCATTTGAAATCTTGGAAGAATTCCTACTCATAAAACTGCCACTGAAAATGTATTCTGCATCACCACAATAACCCTAATTAGTACATTTACCTACACAGGTATTTGAAATTGCCAACAGAATTCATCAAAATATTCATTAAATTCAGGCACTAAAAAATTTGCTTTTGAAAAGCAACATTAAACGTTCATTTAGCACCAAAAATCATTCTAAAATCCCTCCTCCCCCCCAGTCATTGAATTCACCTGTAATCAACTTCATTTGAAATCAAACACAAAAACATTAAATAATTTTCTTTTTTCCCCCAAAAAAATTTGAAAAATCACAGGAAAACAGGAAAAAAACTTTTGAAATCGCCTAAATCAGCAATAAAATTCTAATAATGCATCAAAATCACCACAAAAAACTCCAATCAAAATCACAGGGTGTCTAACAAAATATGAAAACCAAAAAGAAAGACCTTGGAAATACCTTTTGGAGGAACATTTTCAAAATCGAAAATGAACTGATATCCCCCCCCCCCGCCAAAAAAAAGGTCACTGAATTCACCTCTAATAAAACTCATTCAAAATCAAACACAAAGACATTTCATCCCCTCCCCCCAAAAAATTGAAAAATCACAGGAAAACAGGAACCATAAAATTCTAATAATGCATCAAAATCACCACAAAAAACTCCAATCAAAATGACAGGATGTCTAACAAAATCTGAAAACTAAAAATAACATTGAAAGGACCGTTTGAAAGCTGACCCCCCCCCCCCCATTTATTTTCACAAAATTGTTAACAAAAAAATGTCAAAATTTTATTTTCAAAACAATAAAATAAAAAATAATAAAGAAAACACATCAAACAATCGAAATAATCAATTGGTTTTCATTAACAAAAATATTTAATTTTTCACCATTATAATTATTATTTAATTCTTTTGACGTTTAAAAAGACGAAAAATTCTAAAAAATTGAGTCTTCATTTTTCACTTAAATTTGATTATATGACCTAATTATTTGAAAATGCAGAAAAAAGGAGGACTTCTTTTCGACTTTTTTGAAAAGAAGGACCCATAGGCAAAATGGCAAAAATTTCCTGACCTGAGGGATCGGAAGCTCCGTTGGACAAAAGACACCCTGATTATACTGATTTTGTGCAAGCTTTTCAAAAACAACGTTAGCTAAACAAATAATCATAAAGCTCAAGGTCATTTCACTAAATTTCAAGTTTATCTGAAACAGTTTTTGAAAAACAACCTTAGATAGTGGAAAAATGAGTACCCTTAAGGTGGTTTTTCATTATCAATACAACATTCATTTTGGGAAGGATTTTCAAAAACAACCAAAGCAAAATGGAAAATCTCAACTGCTAAGATCATTTTATCAATATTCAAGTTTATTTGAAAGTTTTTGAAAAACAACATTAGCTAGTAAGAAAATCAATACCCTTAAAGTAGTTTTTCCTCATCAATATATTCATTTTCGGCATGATTTTCAGATACGACGTAAGCTAAACGGATAATCATAAAGCTCAAGGTCATTTCACTAAATTTCAAGTTTACCTGAAACAGTTTTCGAAAAACAACCTTAGATAGTGGAAAAATGAGTACCGGTAAGGTGGTTCTTCATTATCAATACATTCATTTTGCGGCCGGATTTTCAAAAACAACCTAAGCAAAATGGAAAATCTCGACTCCTAAGATCATTTTACTAATATTCAAGTTTATTTGAAAGTTTTTGAAAAACAGCGTTACCTAGTAGGAAAATCAATACCCTTAAGGTAATTTTTCATCATCAATATATTCATTTTAGGCATGATTTGCAAAAACAACATAAGCTTAAATGGAAAATCATAACTCAGGTCATTTTACTAATATTTAAATTTACCTGAGACAGTCTTTGAAGAACACTGTTAGGTGGTGGGCAAATCAATACCCTTAAGATGTATTTCATCATTAATATACACATTTTGTGCGGGATTTTTTAAAACAACGTAAGCTAAATGGAAAATCATCACGCTCAAGGTCTTTTTACTAATATTCAAGTTTACTTGAGACAGTCTTTGAAAAACAAAGTTAGGTAGTGGGCAAATCAGTACCCTTAAGGTGGTTTTTCAACATTAATATACGCATTTTGTGCGGGATTTTTGAAAACAACATTAGATGAATGGAAAATCTCAACTCTTTAGGTCACTTTACCAATATTCGAGTTTATTTGAAACAGTTTTTCAAAAACAACGTTAGATAGTATGAAAATCAATACCCTTAAGGTGGTTTATTGAGTTTGAGCAGGATTTTTAAAACCAACATAAGCTAAATGGAAAATTATAACGCCCAAAGTCAGTTTACTAATATTCAAATTTATTTGAAACAGTTTTTGAAAAACAACGTTAGCTGGAAGAAAAATCAATACCCTTAAGGTGGTTTATCATCGTCAATACATTTATTTTGGGCAAGATTTTTCAAAATAATGTAAGATAAAAGAAAAATTTCAACTCTTAAGGTTACTCGACTTGATAATCAAGTTTACTTGAAACAGTTTTACAAAAACAACGTTAGATGATAGGACAATCAATACCCTAAAGGCAGTTTCATTATCAATATATTCATTTTTAGCAGGATTTTCAAAAACAATGTAAGCTTACTGGTAAATCATAATTCTTGAGGTCTTTTCACTAATATTCATTATTCAATTCAAGTTCAATTGGAACAGTTTTTGTAAAACAACGTTAGATATTAGGAAAATCAATACCCTTATGGCGGCTTCATTATGAATATATTTCATTTTGAGCACAATCTTCAAAAACGATGTAAGCTTAATAGAAAATCATAACTCTTAAGGTCATTTTACCAATATTCAAGTTTATCTGAACAAATTTTTGAAAAACAACCTTAGTAAGAAAATCAATAGCCTACCCTTGAGGTGGTTTTTCATCATCAATATACTTATTTTATGCAGAATTTTCAAAAACAATGTTAGGTAGTAGTAAAATCAGAACCTTTAAGGCGGTCTCATTATCAATATATTCATTTTGAGCAGGATTTTCAAACACAACGCAAGCTTAATGGTAAATCATGAGTCTTAAGGTCATTTTCCTGATATTTGAGTGTATTTGGAACAGTTTTTGAAAAACAACGTTACATATTAGGAAAATCTATACCGTCAACGGTGTTTCAACATCAATATATTCATTTTGTGTAGGATTTTCAAAAAACGACGTTAACTAAATGTAAAAATCATAATGCCTTAGGTGGTTATACAAATATTCATATATTTATTATTTCTCAATGGAAAGAAAAAGGGAAGGCTGTTTTTTGAAGTTTAAAACTATTCGATCTCGTATTTTTACAGTACTTAGATCTGCAAGTAGCGAATTAAATTAGTTTTTTCCAACGAAAGGTAGGTACAGGTACACTACAAAAACCTATAGCTCATTTTATTCCAAAAAACCTGTCAAACACGAGTCATTTCTCACATAACCTCTTCAATACCGTAATTGGACAAATTCTGCAGCCAGCACATGACCTTTTTTACACCTTGAACCCTGCCACAGCACACCAACAACAACAGCAAAACCCCCTCAGCGATAATTTCACTCGATTCGTTATTCATCCAAGACACTGCGAAACTTTGATTCTCAAAAGCCTTTTTCGTTTTGCCAATTGTGAAATTCATACCGACCTCGTTGTCGTAGTCGAATTTCCACGCGCATCGCATAAAATACTTACACATAGGTACGCATCCCCTCCCCTCCTCTCCTCATCGTCGTCGTTTTCCTCGCAAAAAAAACCACTCGCACCCTGCAGTGAAAAAAAAGGTACCTCCAAAAAAAATTCCAATTCGTATACATCGAGAGGGAGTATTCAAGGTCATCCGACAACAATTACATCAAATTTTCATTCGATTAAAAATATGTTGACGTCATCGTACTTCGTACCACGCTTTAATTTTTAACAATCCTCGAATTCACATGGTCGGCGTGAAAAAAAAACACCCAGCCTTTTAGCAAGCCCAGCAGGAGAATCGCCCTAGAGGTGAGGGGGTCGGGGGTCCCAAGCACTATACGAAGCTTTTTTTAATTCGCGCTTCGACGACGACAAGGAGAGTTTTTGTTGAAAAAAAAATTCACTTTAATATATTTTTTTTCCTTTATTAAATTGGCGAATATCGATTGTGTATACATTAAAGGCCCATTAAACGTATTGAATTTATGTCTAGAAGCATAATATAAAAAAAAAAAGAAAAAGAAAAATCGCGAGTTTTTTTTCTCTCCTTTCTTTGTAGCGCTGCCTTTTTTTTTACCTTTTCTTTTTCTTTTATTTTTTATTTATCGAAATACTTCTCCGTTATGCGGCGAGGAAATTGATTCGAGTGTCTCGACGATTTTTATTCATAACGTCGTTTTGTTTACTTTTCTCGACTTTTTCTCTGTCTCGTTAAGGCCTTTTTTCTGCACCGAACCGCGTGTAGTGGTGGGTATTTTTGACGTATGCTGTCAAACTGGGAAAAAAAAGCTACCTGATAAATAAAATTATCATTTTTTTTTTCAATCGATGCACTTCACTTTTAAAAGCGCGAAGTTTCAACGTGAAAATATCATTTTAAAAAAAATGTCCTAGTGTTTATTTTTAGCCGCATTATAATTTTATTTCATAACGCCCTTAATGGAAACTCTAGCTACCGATGAATGAATTTTTTTCTTTTTTCATAATGGAGTAATTTTATTTTTAAATTGACCCTTTTTTTAAAAAAAAAAAAAAGTGGATTCGATATTGAAAAAAAATTGCTACACGGTGTAGAGTGGAATATAAGCTTTATGAAAAATTATAATCAATCTCGACGACCTCTCGACTATCGTATTATTTATCAAAAGGTAAAGCTGGGGCGAAGAAAAAAAAAGAGATAACACGACCAGGTTGAGGTTTTCGAACCGTGGAATTTTTCAATTTACCGCCGAGAAAATTCTTTCTCGATCATTGGCTATACGTAACTAAATAATCCGCTTCGTGCGCTGTCTGAAAAAAAAGGCAATTTACTTTTAGAAAAATTCCATTCGTGGATGTATATACAGCTGACTCGGGTTAATCAAAAACATTGCTCGACATTCTTTCGTTGCTATATGGACAGGTAGGTAACTCTAATTTAAAGAAAATGAAAATATAAAATAATAAGTTATCATTCGTCGAACTTTTCAATAATAATTTTAAAATAATAAAGATTTAGGTCGCTGGAAAAAATTCCGAATCGTTGACAATTTACTTTAGACATTCGACAGCAAAATTTTATAAATTACTTTTCGCTATTCGACGTTGTCGCCGATACTTCGAAAGGAGAACTTGGACGATGTTGGGGGGGAGGGGAGAGGAAAAAAAGAAAAAAACAAAAAAGTGTTATCAAATGAGACGACATTCGACTATGAACTTTAAAATGGGCGATTCGCAATTTTTTTCCTCAAATTTTTGTGGGGAAGGGGGGGGGGGGGAACGTCGGATGAACATTTTATTCACAACGGAATTTTTCAGGTCAATATTCTGATATGATGAAATAAAAACGAATTTCCATTACCTAAATAAGTGGAAAAAAAATTGAAAAATCCGAAAAAAAGTAAAGAAAATAAAGAAAGTTGAAAAATTTGATATTTTTTTTTATAAATGCAATTTTGAGAATTAAAAGCAGAACTTGATTAAGTTGATTCCAATTTTGAAAAAAAAAATCACCAGGAAATATTCTCATTTCTTTAAATTTATAAGAGAAAAGGGAAATAAACAAAATGGGGTGAAAATTTTTTCAGGTAAAATTCTCATACTTGCCTTTTACAAAAACAGAAAAAAAATCATACAATTTTCAAAAAATGATAGGAAAAAAATTTGAAAATTTTATATAAGTTTTTTTCCAATATTTAATTGGGTATGAGGTGGATTGGGTCAACATTTAGTCCAGAAAACCGAATCTTTGAGGTCAAAAATATGTACTTCTAACAAAAAAAGAGCTAATTTCAAAATTCTGAATAAAGGAGAAAAAAAGATGAAAATTGACACATTTAATTCACTTAATAATGAAAAAAAAGAACAGCTCTTTTCAGAAATTATTTTGAAAAAAATTTATAACTTGATATGGATTTCTCGGCAACAATTACCAGGAAATTTTTTCAAACATTACAGGAAAGAAAACCCACAAAAATTTTAAAGTTTGATTTAAAAATAAAAGAAACAGGATTTTCTACAGAATTTTCAGGGATTTTTGCAAATGCTTAGATATTTTTTTTTGGGGGGGGGGAGGGAGGGAGGAACGAACGAACGAATTCATTTATTTGTATCAGTATACAATACATTGATCGGGTCAAAATTTATTCAAGTTGAAATTTTTCACTGTAAATGAGAACAAAATTTCAATGTTTGAAAAAAGAATTTTATAATTTTAAAAAAGAACATAAAAATAATCAAGAAAATACATCATTTGACGTTTTAAAAAAATTAAAAATTCTGAAAAATTGAGTTTTCATTTTTCCCTCAATTTTGATTAAATGACAAAATTATTTGAAAATTCGGAAAAAATAAAGACCTTCGAGCAAAAAGGACTTTTTACTGATTTTTTTGAAAAGAAGGACCCATAGGCAAAAAAACAAACTTTTATGTACTGACCTAGAGGGACCAGAAGGACTGTTAGACACCCTAAATGGTGAATTTTTGAGAAATTATTGAATAATTTTTTTAAATTTTTGCAATATTTGCTTCTTGACGAAATGATTTTTGAACATTTTTGAAATTTTTTGGGGGGGAGGAAGAGTAGGATTGGGTCAACATTCATTCAAGTAGAAATTTTTCACTGTAAACGAGAACAAAATCCCAATCTTTGAAAAAAGAAAGGAAAAAATGAAAAATTTTTGAAAAATTATTCAACATTTTTTTTAAAATTTTTGCAATATTTGCTTTTTGACGAAATGGTTTTTGGACATTTTTGACATTTTTGTGAGTTGGTGGGGGGAGGAAGAGTAGAATTGGGTCAACATTTATTCAGGTTGAAATTTTTCACTGTAAATGAAAACAAAATTCCTATCTTTGAAAAAAGAAGGGAAAAAATGCAAAATTTTTGAAAAATTATTCAACATTTTTAAAATTTTTTTTACAATTTTGCTTTTTGACGAAATGGTTTTTGGACATTTTTGACATTTTTGCGAGTTGGTGGGGGGAGGAAGAGTAGAATTGGGTCAACATTTATTCAAGTTGAAATTTTTCACTGTAAATGAGAACAAAATTCCAATCTTTAAGAAAAATGGTAATGAAAATTTTTTTTCAATTTTTGCAAAGTTTGCTTTTTGACAAAATGATTTTTGGACATTTTTGAAAATTTTGGGTGTGAGGGTGAGGCGAGGAAGAGTAAGATTGGGTCAAAATTTATTCAAGTTGAAATTTTTCACTGTAAATGAGAACAAAATTCCAATATTTGAAAAAAGAAGGAAAAAAATGGGAAATTGATATAGGGCATACTGCCTCCATCGCCTAAAGGGGGATGATTTTATGAACCCCTTAAACTGAGAAGTTTGGTAACATGTTCTTTACAAAGGGTAAAATAGTTAGTAATTTGTCATCAATTAAATGACAGATTTATGATGACAAGTTAGGTCTTTGTATCGAGCTCGCGGCCGCGAGTCGATTAATTAAATAGGGAAAAATGCGGACAAAGATCTTAGCCTTTGGTCACATGACTATCTTAAAAAATTATATATACAAGTAGTCCGCGGCATTTTCTCCACTTAGTTCTGTTTCCTGCAGTAAGATGGTTCTTCGTCATCCTAGTAATAAGTTTTTATTTGTTAACACCTTGTGTGAGAAATTATATAATTTGATTTAGACAATCAATTGATCCGATGATCAATTGTATTGGAGTTCTTTTCGGTAGTTTGAGGTGTATCCAGACACCTATAAATTATGCGAAATGTTACGTGAAATCTCGTTTAGTTAAGGTGCCATCGAAGTCCTTAGTATAGGTAGGATCCCAGATAGAGATGGTCAATGTGGACAGTTTTCAGGTACATAAATGTTAAAGCGCATTTATCATTAAGGTAATTGGCTTATTACTAATTATTGTTATAGGTAGGTATGTGGAATCGGAGAATTCCATGCCTACCTAATATTTTATCAATGGTGTTTTGCATGATTTCATCGTGTATTTTGTGTATAGGTTTCTTATTTTTCTACTTGTAAGCATTCCCTAAATAGGAGGAATGCTACGAGGAAATTAATTAAGTGCATCAGGTACTAGTTATAACGTATGCTTAATACTTCCTTATGATGGATCGTAGTAGACTTAGGCTACCGATAGGTAGAACCGATGTCCTATGTATAAATACATTATAATAAATTCTTTAAATTGTAATGTGGGTTGTTTTTATTTCAAAGTTCGTTACAAAGTTTTTGCATAGTTATGTCAGGTTATTGGTTAGATAGAGAGTCTTGAGCTATCCAGGTAAATAGGGAAATATTCACCCCTAAGGTGATATTTCTAGAACTCACTAGCATAGGAAAACAAATAATTCCTCCTCTCCCTCTATTCAGTCAAGCTAAATATAACTATGTCAACATTTTTGAAAAATAATTCAACACCTTTTTTTTGCAATATTTGCTTTTTGACGAAATGATTTTTGAAATTTGTGGAGGTGGGGGGGGGGAGAGAAGAGTAGGATTGGGTCCAAATTAATTCAAGTTGAAATTTCACACTGTAAATGAAAACAAAATTCCAATATTTGAAAAAAGAAAGAAAAAATGGAAAATTTTTGAAAAATTATTCAACATTTTTTTTTAAATTTTTGCAATATTTGCTTTTTGATGAAATGGTTTTTGGACATTTTTGAAATTTTTGCGAGTTGGTGGGGGGAGGAAGAGTAGAATTGGGTCAACATTTATTCAAGTTGAAATTTTTCACTGTAAATGAGAACAAAATTCCAATCATTGAAAAAAGAAGGGAAAAAATGAAAAATTTTTGAAAAATTATTCAACATTTTTAAAATTTTTTTTACAATTTTGCTTTTTGACGAAATGGTTTTTGGACATTTTTGAAATTTTTGCGAGTTGGTGGGGGGAGGAAGAGTAGAATTGGGTCAACATTTATTCAAGTTGAAATTTTTCACTGTAAATGAGAACAAAATTCCAATCTTTAAGAAAAATGGTAATGAAAATTTTTTTTCAATTTTTGCAAAGTTTGCTTTTTGACGAAATGATTTTTGGACATTTTTGAAAATTTTGGGTGTGAGGGTGAGGCGAGGAAGAGTAAGATTGGGTCAAAATTTATTCAAGTTGAAATTTTTCACTGTAAATGAGAACAAAATTCCAATATTTGAAAAAAGAAGGGAAAAAAATGGAAAATTTTTGAAAAATAATTCAACATTTTTTTTTTGCAACATTTGTTTTTTGACGAAATGATTTTTGAAATTTGTGGAGGTGGGGGGGGGGAAGAAGAGTGGGATTGGGTCCAAATTAATTCAAGTTGAAATTTCACACTGTAAACGAGAACAAAATTCCAATATTTGAAAAAAGAAGGAAAAAAATGGAAAATTTTTGAAAAATAATTCAACATTTTTTTTTTGCAACATTTGTTTTTTGACGAAATGATTTTTGAAATTTGTGGAGGGGGGGGAAGAAGAGTAGGATTGGGTCCAAATTAATTCAAGTTGAAATTTCACACTGTAAATGAAAACAAAATTCCAATATTTGAAAGAAGAAAGAAAAAATGGAAAATTTTTTAAATAATCAGGGTGAGATCTCAATCTTAATCACGTGTAAGCTAAATGTTACTATTGTTCTAAATAAATGAATAAATACATAAATTTTTTTTGTTGAATTTCTGCAATTTTCTCTTTTCGACGAAACGATTTTTGAACATTTTTGAATTTTTTTAGCCCATTTCAAGTCATGATTCTTGAGATTTTAGAAAATGGTGTCATTCAAACCTGTCAAAATGGACTAAAATTTAACCAGAAAATAAAAATCTACGTTATCCAATTCTGGAACTTTTGAATGAATATCAAGTTTCTCGCGACCCGACCTATCAAAATGGGTTAAAATTTCGGCAAAAAATCAAAGAATTCCATTTTTGACTTTTTTTGAGCAATTTTGAAGGATATCGAGCCCAAAATTGTGTAATGATTTTTGACAAAAATATATCATGTGATTCATCAAAAAAGGTTAAGATTTCAGTAAAAAAATTGAAAATTCCAATCAAAACTTTTTTTTGCCCAGTTTTGAAGAATTTTGAGACCAAAATAGAATTGGAAAATAATTTTTGAGATTCTGTGGGTTAAAACTTTGTAGGAAATTCCGATATTTCAACGAAAATAATTTTTGAACGGTTTTAAAAAATTTTGAGTCCAAATCAACTCACGATTTTCGGAATTTTAGGAACAAAATATCCGGCAACGAGAATAAAATCGATTAAAATTTATGCAAAAATTGAAAAATAGCAATCAAAACTTTTTTCGAAGCGGTTTTGAAGAATTTCGAGCTGAAACTCGAGTCGTGATTTCTGACATTTTTGAACAAAGATCAGTGTCACGCAATTTATCGAAATGGATAAAAATTTCGGCATCACATCAAAAATTAGCTGGTTCTGAAAAAATAGGGAGAGGAGAGGAGGGCGTTAACCTACCCAGGGAGAAACATCGTTCCTTTATAACAAATCGAAAATTTAAAAACCACCAAAATTGCTCACATTTCTTCTTGAACATGAATATGAATTGATTTCAAAATGAATTATTCGTCATTTTAATCCAAAAATTCAAACTAATTTTCAACACCCCCTCCTCCTCTCCAACTCTTATCAAACAAATCCTACCTTAAAAGCTGGCCACCTTTCCCCTTTCACAATCAGCACAACTTGATCTGTTCATAATCAGCCAAAATGGGTAAATCAAATTACGACACATCAACCTCAACACCTCTTTCTCCTCCATCACCAATTCATCATCCCCTTCGTCAGGAATCATCTCATCAGGTCATCACTTGAACCAAATCGATCCACCATTCACACTGAATTTCAGCACCATTGAATCAAGTACTATCCATTTTTCATCGAATAACTACTCAATACTCATAAATCTTTCAACGTCGATTTTTTTCCAACTTATAAAAAAATTTCGTTCAAAAAATTTCCATTCGAATTCACCGTATTCCCATCGCGTCTAGACCGTTCCCCATCCACAAATATCATTTTCAATAGTAATTCAAACACGAAAAAATACATCTAGTAAAAAAAAAAAAAAATCACGACATAAATCAACGAAACCGTCACCATCGTCACATCGTCGTCTTCGCAAGCGTCACCCTCGATTTACAAATACCTACAACATAATTTCATCGAACGAATTTTCGCAACGGGAAAAAAAAATTATAATACAAATACATAATCTCATTTCGTAAAAAAAAAATTCTCTAAGGAAATATCTCGAACGAAATTGCGTAATCGTGCGGATAAAGAATAACGACGAAACGAAAGAGAAGAAGAAATGAAATGAAATGAAGAACTAATTACGTCAGTTGGACGTTTCATATTCGTACATTGGTATTCATATCTGCGCATTATAATATTCTCTCAGTGGGTCATTAATACATGGAAAAGCTCTCAGGAGGCCATTCCGGTATATGAAATGCGATTTACATACGTAGGTACATTTCCCTATACACGACGACGACCAACTAGACCACGATATCTGGATATACTGGAAACAATCATATCGTAATAAATGACATATTCAACACCACCGCCATCGCCGAAATATCCATCAAAATACATCCGCAGACTATACTCACTACTGAGACAGGTAAAAATCATATCTATTAAAACCAGCTCTCATCGTCGAGCTTAAAAATTCCACCAGGATGATATTGGCACACTGGCACATATGCCAAGTTTACATTAGTACGATAAATAATTACATTTGTAATACAACGACGAGGACGACTACGCGAGGGTGCACAGGGGAGGTGTCAAAATACCCCTTTTGTAATACAGCAATTCGTTCATAGCCGTCAGGGGGTTATCTACACGACGATGTAAAAAACCACCGGCATCGGCACCGTTTGCGCTGCAGCGTCTGCGTCGGCGCACACGATGTAACTCTCTCTCACTGTGTGCTGTGTGCACACACAGCAGCATTTCAAATGCTTATTGATTTGTGTACTTGAGAGATACACACAACGTACACCGACTCCGACACGACAGCACTGCGAGGAAGAATTACTTTACCATAAAGCACCACACACAATAGCCGATTCAGCGCGTTAATTCGTCGCCACCGCTACCTCAACCTGCAGCTCGGTCTTGGGTCTTTGCTTTGTCAAACTCGCACAGATGAGAATCGCATCGTCGTGTTAATTATTTCGCAAAGGTATACTGTGAGATAACTTTGGGTTATATAGGGAAACTGCCGATTCGAATATTTTCTAATTACGGAAATATTTCCTTCTTCGCTTTCGCTTGATCTGCTGCTGCGGCGGTGGACGAGATTCCGAAGCATTTCAGCCGGGTAATTACCTCTCTCGTGTAATGAAGGTACCTTATTGAACAGAACAGAGAAGAGCGTGATGAGGTTAAAAAGTAAACATAATCACGTGTTAGGATGGCGATTATCTTCTCCATAAGACTGGGTAGGTATTATCGAACGGAGTGGCCAGATTTCTCTTATATATATATCGAGCACGACGACGACCATCGAGAGGAAAACAATACAGCAACGTAGATAGGTACAGTGAAACTATACAGAGAGTCAATCATCGCCAACATTATTCGATCGACGATATGATTCATTTGTCGAAACACTAAATGGATCCATTCAAGGTCGCACAGGCCACGTAAATGGGCCTAAATTTACCGATATAATCTCGTCATTGTTGCTGGCATTTTACACGTGCTCGTGCGGGTCATCGTTTTGACCACCGCCGAGGATAATATCTCGATTTACAACCCACTTGTAATGTCCATGTCGCCGTTACATATGCTGAAATCCTTCGAGACCTTCGCCGCAGCAGTCGTAAAACAAAACGTAAAAAGCTCATCACGATAGGTTGATCGGACTCGGACCTCGGGCGGTAATTAAATTACACCTACATTTCCAACGAATCGGCGAAATCTACCAAAAAAAAAGCTGTCTCGAAAACAACAAAAAAACGTATCAATGGGACATGATTTTAAATTACAAATGACCTGTTCGGATGATACGAATCTTATCTTACGATTACGTCAGGTGGAAACCAGTCTAAATACAACGACGACGGATGCGGAGGAGATCGATAAACATAAATTTTACAACGCTGAAGATGCATCTCATTGTCAGGTGAGCCGGGTGCGGTAGCAGTGACACGACGAAGAGAAGCGATATCCCTATCAATGAAACCCATTTATAAATACTGAAAAATGAGCATACCTGTCTAGAAACTGGTGATTTTTTGCTCGACGTGAGCGTATCGTTATCCTTGCGTTCGAATCTCTCGAATTTAAAGCTGTTGCTACGATATAGCTCGTTATCGCCGCTTTTCTTGCCGCAGAACCGTTTCGTCAATATTCTCGGAGCGAAATCCATCATGTTACTGGCACCGGAGGCGAACCATTCCTTGGCTCCTTTGGAATCGCCGCTACTCGAGTTGAATACTTTGAGGAACTTCTTGAAGGTGACGTCTTCGTTACGAGTGATTTGCTGCTGATGAGGGTGATGCTTATCGGTGTCTTCTTTCGAAGACCTGGATCGATGCTGCATTGTGGATCTTTTGAATTCGCCTCGATTCGCTATAGTAAAGTAGCTGGCCGTGCTGCCGCAATTTTCGTATAATTCGCCCCTGTGAACGTAGGTGTAAAAATTATCGTCGACCGAATAACGTTTATTGATCGATGAGCTGCGATGTGCATTGTTTTTTGAGGACGATTTCGTATTGTTTTGTTGCTGCTGCTGCTTCTTGCTGTTGTGATGAGTAACTCGTTTTAGCACTTTTTCCATCACTATACAATAATCTACGAGTATATACGAGTAAATTAATGAAATAATACCGAAGGAAAAAATAATAATAACCGAACGAAGTCGCGTTTTCGAGACGCGAACTACAAACACAGATTTTCGTTGTAATTTCTTCTCTTTCGCGTCTGTACGTACGTAAAAATAAAAACACCGAACAGAGAATATCGAACGCGTACGACCGCGACCGCTTCTGCGAAGATGATAAGATAGTACGAACTCTTTACGTCTTTAGTGTAATACAAATGACTCATACCATCGACTCGGTTCGCTGTATCGATGGCAGCCCGCTCTTTCGGAGATTCCGTCAGCTACCATTGCAAACATACATGAATAATCGTGCACGAGTCGCTCGATATTAGTCATATGGTTGTTGAACCGCAGCTACTTCGAATATACAGGTAGGAAACATCGCATGTGCTGGTCTGGAATATTGAAAGATTCGTTTTATAATATTTACTGTTTCAATTTCTATGAAACTGATTCGTAGAATCGATGCGAATATTACCCATTAGCCAACTTACATCGTTTCGGTCTTCCTTGTTCGATATTAAATCCAACGTACCTAGGTAAATGAACTTCCGAGTTGACCGGTGGTAGTTTTACCGAAAGAAATAGCTGAGAGGAACGAAACTTTGACGAGCTAGACGTAAGAAAAGTGAAAACAGAAAAATGTGATTAGAGTTGATCTAAACAATATGTAACATTGAGAACAATTATTACAAAGTGTTAAACATTCAAATTCGTTCGGCGAGTAAGTCAACCACACAGAAGGTGTTTCGCAGCGAGCAATAGAGAACAGAAGCTCATCTTCGAATAATATAATTGTGACTGGAGATTTCATCAATTCGACGATCTCGTTGTATTCACAATCAAATTACAAGACGAACTCGAATTACTAAAACGATTCACACAATTAATTACTACCTAGCTTCGGTTTCATTTAGTAGTACCTAGCTGACCTATCATGAACGAATCTTTACACTTCCAATACCTGAACTGTGAGCTTCTTCGGTCACGTTCATCAACAAATAACAATACACTTACCTTTCCAATAATCAAAGAATAATGATCTGATTCTGGTAGCTCCAAAAGTTCCATAATTCGATTCATCAATCGTCAAATTAGTCATTCATCAACGTAGAGATTCCGGTAACGTCCTGCAAGGCTGATAAGTACTTCGAATACTGAAAAAAAAACGAACCATATTGAACACAGATCTACCTTTTGAGATGAAATAACACCACTGTCCTCTAATCCAATTACCAGATTGATACTTTAATCGAAAACCATTGAAATAAAATACCTAGAAGATTTTTACTTACGACGGAAATAGACCAACGCGTGCTCTCGATCTCACCTTTCAAATGCTAACGCGGAAGAAACCCTGATTCGAAAGAGCTTCAAAGCTTGAGAAGTTTGAATGAAAAAGGTAATTAAACTCATTAAATACAAAACCTTACTTCATTATTTAATTAATTTACAGTAAAAAACTAGCATAAAACAAAAAAATCGCTCGAAAAAACTTGAAAACACATTCGCCATTTGTAATTCGGAATTCGGGAATATTCGTAATGTTTCGTCAAGTTTCGTCGTTTTTTCAGCACTAGCGCTCTCTACATCCAGTTCAAGCATAAAAAAATCAAAAATGAAAAATCACGAAAATTTTTATTCATTATTTTATTTATTTAATTATTTAATTACTAGTTTACCTAATTAGTATAGGTAAATATATCACATTTTATTTTAGTTTCGTTGGTTACAAACTTACAATTAATTTTTCACGGACATAATTAAAAATATAAAACTGAAAAACTGATGCTCAGTTGCTCACGAAAAAAATTAAAAATGTAGAACGTAAGACAATTCGCGAATTCACGAATCGCTTGGATCGCTGTTGTTATTGTCTGAAAAGGGGGAACTGGAGACTATTGACCAATCAGATTACAATTCACAACGCAAAAATTAATAATTTAGTGGCCAACAATTTTTTTTCTTTACTCAAAGACATTAAACGACTCTTTTGCTGATATACAATTTTCTCATTTTTGTTTAAAATACGTTTGCAAATGAGTTCTGGTGTCATGAATTTTTTCAATTACTCAAATCTGAATCATTCAGTTGCAAATTTGAGTTAAAAAATATTCCACAATATAAAAATGTCTTATCACAATTTTGCACAGTTCCCCCTTTTCAGCATTTACGCAAAAATCCGCCAGATGTCAGCCACTTAGTATGAATTCGCGAATGACATGAGAAAAGAACAAAAAATAACTTTTCCAGGTTTTGAATTTGAGGTGAGCTTTATTTGTTGATTGAGAGCACACAAAATTGGGCATTGCAGAAATTATTCACTCAAAATCCACCCTGTTAAAATCTTATCAACGTAATTTCATTTACATTTTACTTCAACAAGGGTAATAGAGTAATGAGAGTTGGTTGATGCTAAAATCTAGAATTTTTCAATAAATTTACACCACAGCTTTGCTTGGACAAAATATAGTCGATGCAACTGGATTCGTTATTCTTTTACAATAAATTTCTATGTATGTACCTATTTAAAAAAAAAAACAAAAAAAAACAGGTTCTTTCTAGGTTTTTTAGGGCCAGAAAAAAAAAAGAAAAACGAAAAAACTCTTCTTCTGATTTTTGATTCCAAAATCTGTCTTCTAAAAATTTGAGTTCTCGCCACGCTTTGCCAAATATGTTCCTATGGCCTCACCATCGCGTAAGTTATTGTTCCTTTTCAATAGGTAATTGTAACAAAAAAAAAAAAAATTATAAAAGGTGCAATTGAATAAAAAGCCTTCTCTGAAGTTGAAAATTTGACATTCTGTACCTACCATCGCTTTGCCCCATCGTCATAAATAGGAACATAAGGAACAAGCTTTATAACTTGAAAAAGAAATACATATGTACACAGAAAAAAAATTATAATAATTCGAAGTCAATTTCACAAATTTTTTTGAAAACAGGACTAGATAGAAGTGAGAGCATTAGAGCAAGTTCGAGTTCTGGGACAAAAACAAATACCTACCATAGAGGGCCCTTTCTTCATTCAAAAACAACAAGCACAACAATAATACAATTTTTTATACAGATGAGTAAAGGAGGGATGGGGATGGAACTTCTGCTCAGCCAATATTTTATTGCCAGGGCTCGTATTCATCCCCTCCCCCCTCCCCCCAAAAAGGCAACGTTAGTAATCAAAAATGCTCAAAAAAGTAACTAAAAAGGAGATAAAAAACGCGAGCAAAACGTTTTCATGCAGAAAAAATTACAACAAAAAAAACAGAGTTACAAAATATTGGAAAGGAATGTTCTAGTCTAATTTTTTAATTTTTACGTAAAAAGTTGAACTTGAAATTAGGTGCATGACCTTTTCGGCTAATAAGGGAACCTCTTGAGGTGTCACACTCCTATTTGAACGCGACTGCGATTTTTGGAAAGAACATAGTCTAAAACCCCCAAAACCAAATTTTCAGCTGCCCAAGTTCATTTTTCGATTTTTGGCGAATTTTGAAAATTCAAAATTGACTGTTTTTGGCAATTTATGCTTTTTTTAAAAATACGTACTTGATCAATAAAAATGGTCGAAATAAGTCTCAAAACTAATATTAATTACCCAAATTCAAATTTCACCATTTCCAGCCGTTCTGGAGCCTCCAGCGCGAATTTTCAATTTCTCCAGAATTTTGAATTTGCTCCAGAAGGCGTGAATATGAAGTTGGGCAACTAAAAATCGAGTTGTGTATTATACTCGACCTGTTTAACGAGTTTATCTACATTTGAGCCGATTTCGGGAGTGACACCTCAAGAGTGGTTTTTTTTGTTTTTGGTACATTATTTATAATAATATGTAGGTAGTTCATTGTTCTTTGAAAAATAATACTTGAAAAATTTGGACAATAATTAAAAATTTCAAAAAAATTTAATTCTGATTTAAAAAAAAAAAAAAAAAACTGTTTCATTCAAATAATTTTGAAAAAAGCAATCGAAATCTGCTCTTGAAATGTTTTTTTTTTCAACAGAAAATCAAATTAGATTTTACTTTATTCTTCGTTAAAATTGAAATTGCAATTGAGGGGCTTCATGGAAAAGGGGCTTTAGTCAACTTTTTTTCACTGATTTTTATAAGGTCGAATCATCGAATAGACTTGAAACATGTTTCTACAAGCTAACATTTTCCAATTCGTTTTTTTTTTCATGTAAGAACAGTTCAATATCACTGAAATATGGTGAAATTGATAAAAAAATTTAATACATTCAAAATTGTAAACGAAAAAAAAAACAAAAAAAATGACAAAGGCCCCTTTTCCATGACCCCTCAATTTCAAGCCCCGAAAAGCCCTGAACACTTCATTCAAGCCCTGGACACTGAGCCCTGAAACCTAAACTCAAAGTTTCCTGAGCTCCAATCCGAGCCCAAGACCTAATAAATTTTTGATTGAAAGCCCATGCCCCGAAACCTGGAACCCGAAAAAAATTGTCCGGGGTCTCATCCCTGTTGCTTGGACAAATTCCAATAAGTTTCTATTAAAAACAAAAAAAAAACAGGCTCTTTCTAATTTTTTTTTTGGCCAGAAAAAAAGAGGGATGGTGAAAAAACTCGTCTTTTGATGCCAAAATCCGAAAAAATTTCTAAAAATTTGAGCTTTTGCCATGCTTTGCCAAATATGCTCACATTGTTTTTTTAAAAAGGGTGCAGTAAAATAAAAAGCCTTCTCTGATGTCGAAAATTTTAAATCTCAACAATTTTTTAAAATTCTGTACCTACCATTGCTTTGTCCCATCGCCATAAATAGGAACAAACTTCTCAACTTGAAAAAGAAATTGGAACACCGTAAAAAATTTAAAATTTGAAGTCGATCCCACACAAATTTCTTCAAAAACAGGACTAGATAGATAGTGAGAGCAAGTTCGACTGCTGGAACAAAAACAAAAACTAAAGAAGGCCCTTACTTTATTGAAAAAAAAAAAAAAAAAAACAGCAACAACAATTTTTTACACAGATGAGTAAAGGAGGGATGGGACCACTGCTCAGCCAATATTTTATTGCCAGGGCTCGTATTCATCCCCCCCCCCCAAAAAAGGTAACTTTAGAAACCAAAAATGCTCAAAAAAATTACCAAAAAAGAGGTAAAATGCGAGCAAGACGTTTTTGTGAAGAAAAAAAATTACCAAAAAAAAACACAAAACGTTACAAATTGAAATTAATGTTCCAGTCAATACTTTTTTAATTTACGTAAGAAGTTGAACTTGAAATTACATGACTTTTTTGGCTAAAAAAAAAACTCTATTTTTTCCCGCTTGAGACTATTTTAATTTGGAAAAAAATTGAACATCTGAATTAAAAATGCATTTTGACAAACAAAATAAAATTATGATTTAAAAAAAAAACGAAACAAGAAAATTAATTTTAAAAAACTCGAACTCAATATTGCTTATTGAGCACTTTTATGACAGTTCTCACCGTTCAATTGAACGATTCGTTCCATTCGAAAGAATCTTGAAAGAGTGGATCATTTTTTGTACGCATATATTTCTAACAAAGAATTAATATCACGAAAAATACCACCAAGAACCTCATCAATAATAGCAAAACATCAAACCAATAAAAATCACGAACTTTTCAACAATAAAAATCAAGCAAACCCATAACTCATACGACTGCTATGACCAACCGACTCATCCGAAGAAACAGATACCTCTGCAAAAAGAGAAAATTTATCATTAGACTACGACTACGACTCCACACAAAAAGATTTTCGACAAAATCGACAAATTTACCAAGATCCTCGATCTCCTGCTCGATATCTTCTTCCTTTGGTTCTTCGGTTTTCACGAACAGTTCATCGACGTCGACGAAATTATCCATTTCTTCGGTTTTGACCGAGCTCAACCAGACGCTAACTTTTCCATAGCTCGATGTAGTAACATTCGGTACCGTTTCAAATTGCTCTTCATCTTCGGAGCCCCATTCTGATTGTTCATCTATTCCAAAATCATGGAGGAGGGTGGGTGTTAGAAAATCTCGAAACGATTCCAAGGTTTTTTTCGATTTTTTCCATATAGCTCTGCCGCTTAAATCAGGTCGATTGTAAGTAGGTATTTCAGGATTATGGAATGGAATATCTGAAAAACCGTGAAAATTAATTAATTCGTGAATTCAAAAACGTGAAAAAAAATTTAAAAAGTGAGAGTATAATTTACTTTCTGAAAAAGGTCTCATGTTGACTACGCGAGTCACCGTTATTGTACTTTTTTGCTTTTTTTCATCTCGCAGGTAACCAGTTTGCCAGTCTTTTAAATGATTCAGTTCAACTTCTTGGAGTTTGGTTTGCTCTTCGGGACGCCAAGGTGAAGAACTGGATCGTTTTTGAATACACTGATGATAAACGTCTCCGGTGCTGGATAATGAAAATAAACCTATTCTTTTTTTCTTCTTGTAAGGAGCTATACCGATGAGACTGTGTGAAAATCTACGAAATATTTAATTAAATTAATAACGAGTGGCGAGAATATTTCAAAGATTGTTTCCGAATTACTTTTTGGTTAACGAAGGATCTGTTAATAGGCTATTGCATCGAGCTTCGTGCAACGTATCGATTCTATTAGGAACTTCAACAGGTAACACGTCGGACTTGGGGCCATTTGCAGTCCATTTATTATAAATAGCTACAATTTCGCCTGTACTTTGAGTTCCCAATAAGAAACACTCCTTGAGCGATGCTCTGAAAATTGCACAACTCGATTAAAAATAACAATACTCGAACTTGCCACTAATAAATGTTCTTTTAATCGTACTTTTCTTTATTGATTCGTATAGTCGATCCGACACTAGGCGATTGTGACAACATATGGGTCCATTTTTGAACAAATCCAGCTCTGGCATCGAACATCAGACACGAATGAGTCGACCCGAGATACCAATAATTATCGACTAGAGAAGGAACCAATAAACATAGATCTTCGCATAATTCGACCATTTTCGAAGGATCAAAAACCGAAACTGGTTTCTCAAAGTTGATCTGTAATGGGGAAAAAATCATTAGTGAAGATTCGTTGAATAATGAAGCTATTAATAGATAAGATATTCTGTACCCTGTCATCGTAAAAATACAGTTGTTTTCTATCGATAATGGTCAACGCTTGAGATTTTGCTGTTGCGGAGTATCTGATCCTAGCGAATTTATCTGGTAAACTGGTATCACTCGGAGGTAAAGTAAATGAGCAGATTGGGTCTCTAAATGAACAAAAAAAATATTAAAGGAAATCGTTCAACCGAAAGATTAGTTCATCCTAGGGTTACATACTTTCTAACATGAGGTGACCATAAATTAACATATCTGCCAGAATCGATTGTACAAAATTCACGTTCGAAGGAGTCCATACCGACGAAAGGATGTTCGTTTTTTTTCACTTTTAGACATTTGTTCAATACGATATCTTCGTTATTGTCATCGTACACAAAGAAGTAACAATAGTTACGTTGCCTGACGCCGACGCTGTCTAAAAAAAGAAAAAAAAATCAGCGAAATGAAAATATACACAGAATAAGGTTCCATAATCAATAACGTACTGTAATCTTTTCCAGGAATAATATCGTAGATAGGAGTATCTTCTGCAAGAGGTATTTTCATCTTGGGAGAAACTTCAGGAACTGCAACCGAAGCACTGGATCGATCGTAGAATGAAAAATCTATAAATTTTAATGCTTTTATCAGTTAAAGCCACCCATGGTGAAAAAAACCAGATGATCGAACTTACAAAATTCGTGTCTTTGCTTCCCTCCAGCGAATAAAAGACACGTTTGTCCACCGAAATCCGCAGTTGCGATAGAATTCCCATAATACCAGTTGTAAACCTTGAAAAAAATACACAAAAATTATTTCCATTCGTTGAAATAATGTTATAAAGCACACCAGAATGTAAAACAATTACCCCTTCGAAATGTTCATCCGGGTTATGGGAAGCGTGATTAACTAATCTGGTAATAACATAGGGTAACGAATTTATACAATCATCTCTCTTTAATTCAGTACGTATTTTATCCATGATATCTGAAACATTCCAGTAAAATATCATTTCGGTTCAAGTGGTCGAAATCGAAAACTATACAACGAACATTACCATAACTTCTTAAAGACTTTCTGGCTAAATTTTTCCACAGTTTATCTTTTCTCTTCCACGATAATTTCTCTTTGACTAGTTTCAAAACACAATCACCGTTACAAGGGTATTCTACGAACAAACATCGTGCGATTAAAATTCAATCGAAACGAGAATAATAAAAGAGAAACTGAAAAATGGTACCTTGATCTGGTACATAAGTAGTAGATAGACAAGGTATCGGTTTCTTGATTATGACTGGAGGAGGTTGATAGAAGTTGCTAGCGTCGTCGGGGTCGTTCACCAAGCTAGCATCGGTGTGGGTATTCAATCCGGCGAAAACATGATGTCTGTATTGTCTCAGTAGAAAACTATGTGTGAGTGCTTGCTTGACAGGATGAATATTAAAGACGAAGTCTGCGTCGGGTTTTTTACTCATGATGAAGTTATCAACGAACAGTTCTCATAGCTCGAATTCTTTAGCAGATTGGATTGGACTGTATAAAAAATATAACTCGTTAACGAATACATACAGCGTAGAAACACATTTGATATCGTAATGAATTTTCTCATACTTACCAGGAAATCAAATGGAGAAATAACTACTCAAATAACCATCGAATCAACGTGAAATCCGTCAATCGAGATGAAAAAATGTGAAATGGAGATGGATTTTTCGAAATTTCGAATTCAGCGGGACTTGATCAGTTCATCTGTTGAGTATCTAAAACACAAACTGAGCACGTAATATTGACAAAATCAATTCGTACGTTGACGCTGTAAAGCTTGTGAAAATGTATTACCTGATCTTTCTAGATGCAAAAGTCGATTCATTTAGCTTCACTGTGAATACTCAAATTTGCAAAATCAAGTTTAACTCAAAATTTGTTGAGCTAAAAAATACTCAAACACAACACACGCCGGAGCAGCTTCAGAAATTCTCAAAGTGCTCAATTTGCGCTTTAGACAACTTTTTGAAAAAACAGCTTTGTGTTTTTGCTTACGTATTTTTAGGCAGCATTACAATTTGAAAACGTTCGATCGAACGATTTGAGCGATTCAAAAAAGTCGTTCAATTTTTCAATGTTCATTTTTGATTGAAGAGTTGAATTATTGAACTTAAAAACGAGTCAGATTGCCCATACGAATCATATTCGAAGACCAAAAATGTTGTCATTTCAGAAGAATCAACTCGATTATCGTTTTGTTTTCCTTTTTTTATCAAAAAAATAAAATAAACATGGAAAAATAACGAAAATTTTTAAAAAATTCGCCCTCATATACTCTTAATTCTGTCGGTATTCTGTAAAATTCTCGAATAATGTGAAAATTCCATCCATTGTGTTGAAATCTCCGCCACCATTACAGACCAAAGTACTACCAAAATGACGGTAAGTAACCCTTTAAATAGCTTACTTCAGCCATTCACCAACTAAACCTGGAATAATCATTGCAGAAAGACATCGCAGATCGTTTTGAAGATGCCCAAAATCAAATCCTATTGAACGCCATCAACTCACCCAACTACTTGAATCGTGTCACCATCGGTCCATCAGCCAGCAACGCACCTTTCGAATACTACGATGAATCTTGTTCTCCGCAACCCCAAGATGTTCTCGAACCGCCGGAAGCATCTTTTTCAAGCACACAAACCTCTAATACAATCTCTCAACATATTTCACCAGCCAGAGCTCTACACGAATTGGATAATTTGAGAAAAGCCGGCGTAAAAGTGAGTTGTTTTTACGAAAAACAATTGTGTTTCGCAAACACATCTCTACAGTCTGTTTTTTCTCCTCAGGATGATGTTAATCGTTTCGCGCAAAAATTCACTAATCTCGAGCTAGAGTTACAAGACAGAATGCGCGATGAATTGCGAATCTTGAGCGATGAAATGGATACGAGAAATACGTTGAAAAGAAAACTAACGGAAATCAGCGTGAGCGATGACGATTTACCTATAAGTAGACGCGTTTCTGCTCTTATGGATAAATATAAACAAGAAAAACAGGTACGGAAATCTTTTTAAAAACCAAATATTACGAAAAGGAACTAATTTTAATTCATTTCCAGATGAACGAAGCTAAAAAGCAAGAAGAACTGGTGGAGATCGAGAATCGTCATAGACAAGCTATACAAGCAGCTTGTTTAGAGTATAAAAAGATTTACGATAGTATGGCAGAAGAAACGAAGTAAGCTGATCACTTTTGCATCTATCTTTTGTCAAACTCTAGTCTCAAATGTCTACATTTTTATTTCCAGGAAATGTAAAAATCGTAACAAACTAGTCCTCAAAGTTCAAGACGATTCAACTCCGTTGAAAGAATTGAACGCTGCTTTCAACACTGTTTGCAATAGAGCTAAAGTATGAATACTAATCGAAGCATAGCATTCGACATCGTAATTACGTATTTCTCATTTTAAACGTGTTTTTCCAGACCTCCGGTATCAAACAGCAAGATGTAGAAGCTTGTAATATGATTTTACAACACTTCAAACAATTATCCAATCGTATCAAGGAGAAAATAGGTCAGCCAAAGAGTCACAAATCACTCGAATCATTAATTTATTCTAATTCTAATCAGCAGTCATTTTTTTCAGCTGAGATTGATCTAGAAGAGCAACGAATCGAAGAAGAAAAACAAAAGAAAGCAGTCGAAGAACAAAGAACTGAACCTGCTCCGGTCGAAGTTACACCTGTTGCAGGTGCTTACACAGAGATCTTCTGCTAATAAATTGTATCTAGAATTTCTAAATAATTCGAGATCTGCTTTTCAGAAACTTTATCAACGACAGATCAACGTAGCATACTCGACAAATGTATCAACAAAGAATGCCATAAATTTTACATCGAATGCGAAAAAATCCTGAATGATTTTACCGAAAAAGTGCAACCGTTTAGGAATAACAAATCTTTAAATAAGCTCATTCTTAAAACAAAAGTTAGTTCGCCAACTTCTGTCGTGAATTTTTTTCATGGAAAACGTTATTCATTTCTATTTTAATACGACAGGTAGACATGAACACCTGTGTCAACGCTACTGCTTCCTTCACTCCGAGTCATTTACGAGACAAGTTCGATAAACTGTGCGTGCTGCTGCGTCGAAACCTGAGGTATCAATCGAACATCGACGCTGCGATGGCCGAACTCTATTATCCTTTCTGTGTAGTCGATTTGACTAAAAAATTCATCGTAAGTTCGTTTCGAAATTTTCTTCTTCGAGTACGAAGCGATTCGTTACACGTATTGTCTGATTACAGGATCAAGGCGACGGTCTAATACCAACCAAACCAGAATACGCGTTCGCTTTCGCATCTTTGATCCTCGCTCTATGGGTGGAATTTGAAAATTTCGGTGATCTCTTGCTGGGAAACTTCATGAAGAAGTGTCCTTACACCATACCAGCTTACTGGCCCCAATTCAGCGACCAGACCGATAAAGAATATTATCTGTAAGTGATTCTCATACCTCAAAGAGTATCGAGATACTTCCAGCCACTAATCACGATGAGTTATTTTGCAGAAAACTGGGCTATCGTTACAACGACGATGGTGTCGTCGAAGACCAAAATTCTTTTTTAAAACGAATGACTGGAATGTTAATGCTATACACTGCTATCATGATATCTGAACCTAGGCACGGTAAACCTCATCCTCACGGTATTCGTTTCGCTTGGAGATGGTTAGCTGCTGCTTTGAATCTGGGTAAGAACATGAGAAATATTCTTACGATCGAAATATTTCCAACAGTCGAGTAATTTTTGGTTTATTTTCATCCTCAGAACCCAATCCAGATATAACTGCTACGTTATTACACGAGTTTTTAAAATTAGCCGGTCATAAATTAAGTCAATGCTACGGAGAACAGTTCTGGAAACTCATTCGTTTGTTGAATAGCGAATATTACGCCGAAATTGATAAAGTAATCCGCAATTTGTTCGAATAACCGACCCAACGTTCAAAAAACTAAAACTATACGTTTTTTTACAGATAACTCCGGATTCCCTCAAAGGGCCAGTCAGCAGATTAAAGATATTCGTAGAAGATAGTCTGAAACGAGGCAGATTCCCCGAACCGAAGGGTATCCTCAGTCCTAATTTCTGGTGATCCATAACCCTACGATATTTTACCACCTTTACTGTTCAAATTCGTATCCGAGTGTTTGTAAATTCAAATATATATTTAAAAATTCGTCAAAAAAAATTATTACAAAAAAAACAGCCGTAATAGTGATAATAAGGGCCAAGAGGGGGGAAATTAAGAGGAACCAGTCTGAAAAAATCACAATGCGACGTCATTCATGTACGAATGACGTAAATGAAAATTAACTATGTAGTCGGAATTAGTCCTTTGAACGCTGATGGCAAAAGGATCAGTCGGATGGAAAATAAAAGCCACTAACCGTCGAGCAGCTGCCGGCACCGCTCTTCCTAACAGTCCTGCGTACATTTTAAACTTCAAAAGACCAGATTGTCTTTCGTAAAACCTGGAAAAATGATAAGTATCGATAAAACATGAAATTAATTAGAAGAAAAATGTACTAAGGTGAATCATTACCTGATTGGATGTTCACCACAGCCTTTAGGTCGTTCCATGGGAGATATCCATTTATCATCGTAACTAAACAGAGATAAATCCAGGTACGGTGTACAGCTGTAAGACTGAGCGCTGATTGGTAACTGAGCTAGTATTCTTCTGGTGGCTTCGGTAGGGCCACCGTATCGAGCACTGATTATAGTTTGCTTGAATCTTTGAACTGCTGATCTATAAAAACCACACGCAGAAGGATTAATCCATCGTTACTTAATGCAACATCGATCACGTTCACAGCTGATGGGAAAATTACTCACCTAGCATACATATTATTCGAAGGAGAACACGTATATTGAGACTCCGAGTTTAGTTTAGCGTTTCTAAAATGATCGGTGAAATTTTCCAATAAATAGAGCAAGTCTTCGGAGATATTTTCATACACAGCGATCACCTGTGCACAAATTCGTTCGCAATTAGTTCCTTTTCAACAAAATGTACGAAGCACATTGAACAAATACTCGATTAAAATACATACTTCGGTCGATATAATATTATAAACAACAAAAAACGAAGGTTGGGAATTAGTTTCAGTTGTTTTCAGAACAACTACATCTTCCGAAGCGTACTTCAGCAACAGGTGATTCTCATCTAACAACTGCATCTTCCACAGTCTCAATTCTCTGAACTGAAAATACATAAAATAATTACTCTCTATATTGGTAAAATGTACGAAAAACAAAAATACTCATCTAAATTCACCAACCTGATCAAAATGAGTGTAAAATTTCCTCAACGCCAGCGCATTGTTCGTCCTGGCCGATGTTTCTGCAGCTTTCTTATACAGAAACACCAACAGCCTATGTTTCAACGAATTAATCGACGTTTCTCTGAACGGTTTAAGTAGCGAAGGATTCGAAGAAGCGTACACCGAAGAAGTAATCAAATGATCATTTTCATAGCAAAATCTTCCAATCACCCGAATATTAACAAAAAGGCCATCGACTACCAAATAGATATACACCGTTTGATGTTGCACCGATAAAACAGCCAATCTATCTTTAAACAAATACAGTCCTTGGTTATGCGACAGGTAGATTTTATCCACCTTGAAATTCAACGTATCGCATAACCGACCAGCTTCCAAATCAACCAAATGTAAAGATATGTCTTCCAGAGGTAACCGAGTGTTCGGAGTGACAGCTTCGTTATTCGTATACACTTCGTAGAAATGAGGTCGAATATCTTCAGGAATATACGCAGCTGATCCAACTATAACGTATCTGCAATCTTCGGTGAACAAGCTGCATTCTCTATTCAGTTGTTTATTGCTTTGAGCTACAGGTACTGTGTATTTCAATTGGAATAACCTATTGAAGATATTATTCCTTATGTTTTCGCTATCCGGATGGCTCGTGTTACCGCAGAACTCTCCGCTGCATTTTTCCAGCAAATCGGTCGCAGCTGTACAGCCTTTATATTGATATATCTCCAGAGACGTTTGATCGGATGAAAATGCTATGAAGTGTTGACCATTTGGACTGAACTTACGTAAGAAACACGGTGGTTTTTCCACATTGACTACGGTAAAATTAGGGAAAATGTTCAAGTAGAAGGAACGAGTTGCTTGATGGGCTCCGGTTTTATGAACTCCGTAGATTTGACGATTTATTAGACGGTAAACGATGTTCTGCTTTGGGATTTTTCGAGTCTGAATTTGATACGGGCCGTCGTCCATTTATCCATTAATTTCGCCAAATCTAAATACACAGCTGGGCTACTTACGCGAACAGTTCGATAATACGATGATTAAAGATTGAAATAACAAAATATTCGCATTATAAAAAGAATTATTAGAAAATTGGAACGATTTTGAAAGTTTCTGTATCCTGTTTAGTGTTTTCGTAAAAAATTCTTTCGAAACACATTCGTTGGTGTTCGGGTGTTTCCGTGATGGCTTCGGGTCATTATCAAATTGTTCGAACAATGTTGCCATTTTATTCGGAAATAAAACCTACTTTGAGAAAAATTCAATCAATTTTTATTCTAAGAAATGCTTCTAATTGCGATGGAAATAGTTTGAAAATAATTTTGCTTTATTAAGGAACTAAAAAGACAGAAATTCACGAAGAAAAAGAGAACTTCGAGTCCAGAAACTGTGTTTTAAAACACAACCAAATTCAAAAACACTTTTCTCACCTGCTTCGAGTCAATTCTGATTCTGAATCATCCACTGATAAAAATTGAAAACAAATCCTCTTCAAAATCAAAATAGCGTCATTTTCAAAAACCCTTGAAAAATATTCTAAAATGTGCTGAACTCAGCTGAAGTTAGCTTCGCTTAGTACCGCCAGATCTTCGCGATCAATCCGCACCAACGATGCCATCATGCTGTTCGTTTTCACCAAATCTGCGCGAATTTGAGCCATGAAACCAGACCAACAAACCTCCGATCTCGAGCGACAAGTAATCCTGCTCGCATTACGCTCCAGATTAGCCATACTAGTATTACAATTCATCTTTAACTTGATCATTCCTGACCATCAAAGCGATGCGTTCGTGTCTCCATTCACTAGCTTACCAAAAACCTCCCTAGACACCGGTGTAGATTGGCTGCTGGGAGGATTACTACGATGGGATGCTCAGTACCATTTACACGTTTCAATCTACGGTTACGTGTATGAAAACTCACTAGCGTTCTTCCCAGGATTCGCCGTTTGCATTAAGTTAATCGGTAGCATCGTCGAATACGCTTTGTTCCCTTTGAACATCGTATCCGTTCATTTGATCTCAGCTCTACTCTTCAATCTAGTCTGTTTCACTCTAGCAGCCAAAGCACTGTACAGATTATCTGTAAGGAAATTACAAGATGCAAATTTGGCCTTCTTGGCATGTACTTTATTCTGCATAAATCCTGCTAGTATATTTTTCACTGCACCGTACTCTGAATCATTATTCTCATTGCTGACATTCACCGCAATGTTAGCAGAAGATGGTACTTGGAAACAATACTTCGTGATCAGTCTTTCAGCTATTGTACGTTCAAACGGTGTGACAAATTTAGGATTCCCTGCATATGGACAGCTCAAGAAACACGCTTATATGCCAAAGAGTATTCTGAACTGGATCTCATTCCTGGTACAGCTCGCTGTGATCGTCGTTTCAACCATGTCTTTATTCTTCCTTTACCAGATGTACAGTTACATCAGATTCTGCACAAACTATCCGTACAAACACTCGCCTGAGGTGATTGAAACAGCTCTGGCTAAATCCTACGTTCTAGCTGGTCAAGGTACGAGTGGAATGTGCAATCAGACCCACGTAATACCTTATTTTTATATCCAGAATCACTACTGGAACGTTGGGTTCTTGGAGTACTTCCAGTTAAAACAGATACCAAACTTTGCTTTGGCCTTTCCCATCATACATTACGTCAGTACCGAATGTATCTCGTATTTTAAACGAAATACAGACCTGACTAAATCATTAGGTTTGAGTCGAGTACACCAGAATACGAGAATGGCTTTGATATACGAATACATCGTTCATCTCAGCGTTCTACTTGTAATCTGCCTGTTCTTTGTGCATATCCAGGTAGCTACTCGAATCCTGTGTTCATCTAGTCCAGCGTTGTACTGGTTATGGGCGATGATCATTTATTCCAAGGAGAAAAAGACTGTATTTAGTCTGAGCGATGTTCCGCACATGACTACTGTTAGTTTTACTATATTTTCTTATTGTTTGATATATTGCGTACTGGGTACGATTTTATTCAGTAATCATTATCCTTGGACTTGAGTTCAAGTTTGTAAGATATAAGATTACTTTCCTATTAATAATAAACTCTTTTATAAATTTATAAAACGTATTTAATTTAACAAATTTCCTGTACATTGTAACAAACAAAAAAAGAAAAGGAGAGAAATTGGAAACCAATAACGACGATGATAAGATAATTTACAAAATTGTTTACAAAAAAAAAACATATGTACTACGCAAACCAACTGGAATAAATAATAAAGGTCACTGATACTCGGATGAAGGATTTCTCTTCTGGTCGTTAATGAATTATTGTATCAAACAATTGGAAATAAAAGGGGGAATAAGAGGGGGGTAAACAATGATAAAATCAAAACACAATAGCATATCGATGGTGTTGTGGATAAAAGGCCAAACTGAGTTTCCAACTTGCATTCTAAACTCGAAAGTGTCATATCATCGTTCGAGAGTGGACAGATTGGCCCTTTTGTATTTGTTCAACCTACAGGTTCAACATGAAAAAAAGGGCCAATCTGATAAATTTGGCAAAAAATAATAGATGTTTTGTTGTTGATAAATGGCAAATGCTTAGCAAATGGGAAATATTCGGCCGCGAAATGAAAGCTCATATAGTCTAATATTGTATGTAGGGGTGAAATCGATTTGTTATCAGTCATCAGTGAAGGTTCGAGCTTTGGTATCTTTTTTAATCATCTTCAGAATGAACTCTTTTTTTTGACGGATAAAATTCGTTTCCTGAGGCTCTTTTGATATTTTAATTTCTAGAAAAACCAACAGAATTACTCAAATGTGTCCAAATAATGCCAAATACTTATACAGCGTACTCAAATTACCTGAATTTTTGGTCTTTGGTTCAGGTTCAAATAGTTTAGCAAATCCGTCATCTCGATCCTTCCTCATTTCATTTCTATTGAGAAAGAAGTTGTGATTTTGTAGCCTGAAGTCTCAGGTACACGATGATGTGCTTAATTTTTCTTTATGAGTTATAGAAAAAATTTTGGAGGCCTTCGAATGGGCCGAGGAAAAAATTTCAGGTCATGCAGGATACACAAGTAGGTACACTTTGCGCTCTACCGGCGAGACTAATTCTTATAGCAAGCTGCATGAGCAGTAATTTTGTAGTCTGAAGTTACAGGAACATGGTGATGTATTTAGTTTTTCTGTACAACATGTTGTAACAATGTTGAACATGTCCAAAGTGACTTGGGCGTTTTTTTTTTAGTGAAAATTAACATCACTTAGCTATACCATGATCTCGTTGAATTCATTCAAGAATATTTGTACAAGTCAAACAAAAAAAACTGAATACACCGCCGTGTTCCTGAGGCTTTGGACTATCAAATGATTGCACACACTGCTTGATATAGATATTAGACTTGCTACTAGACCGCAATGTACGATACTCCAGCCCCATCAACCGAATAACTTTTCTCAAAAATTTCAAATACGATCAACATTTTTTCGAGTTGTAGGTATCTAAAAACTGAACACACCACCGTCTTCCTAAAACTTCAAGCTATAAAATGAGCGCTCATTTGGTTCAAAATACTCGTACCTCCATATAGGCTCTCCTCCAGAGCACTGTTGGCGATACTTTTTAATCCACCCTCGTATTATTTTGTTTACTCGTAGGTCTGGGTTTTCTGAGATCATTTTGGTACATTTGCAATTTTTTTTAAATTACTGGCCATCAAAGATAAATTTGTAGTGGTCTGTAATGTAAAAAAAAAGTAAAAAAATAGTTCAGTTTCGCCGTTTTGGATTATACTTTCATGTAAAAAAATGCAGATTGGCCCTTTCGTATTTACTCAAAATGACCGAGAACAGATTTGCCCTTTGGAAAAAAAAAACAGTTTGGCCTTTTATCCACAACACCATCGATATAATAAATAACTTTTCAAAATTAACTATGATCGATCATGGCAGTTTTGAGCGTCTAGATTAAAAATGATTTCGACATATCGGACACGATGATTTGTTACTGGTGATGAACCAACGATACTGAAATCATAAAAATTGTATCAGGTTTATTAAAAAGTTCGTCAATTCAATCATTAGGTAAATGAAATACGATCGGCGTTCACTTACTAAACATAATGGATGGAATTTTTTATGACACGTTTTACACGATTGTTTTGGTAACTGGTAATTACTGCTGTGAACGATTGAGAAACAAATGTAGCATTCTTCGACACCTTCGAATGCTTTGTCGACGTTACTTTTCCAAGACATGATTCCATCTCGAATCAAACCATTCTGAAGTAGTAATTCGTAACAATAATTAGTACTCGTTGCACAGACAGATACTCTTCTTCGTAAAACTATCCAAACTTCGCTTACTTGATGAGCTAGGTACATGTTCAACTGCTTAGCCCACGTTCGCCATCGATTCGATAACAAAACAACATTACTACTATCGACTTTCACGAACCCTAACGGATGATTAGCTGCTAATTGCATGGTTATCTCCATCGTAGCATCTTCCACCGTATACGAAGCTATTATCTGTCTAGTTGCCGGATACCCTTTCATCTAAGGAGCAAAAAAATACTATCGTAAGTTTCCCAAATCTCATCGAAAATCACAAACGATTCGATATCGAGTAAACACATACGGAGAACTTCTCGACGTTATTTTCTTTCTTTATAGCTTTCATTTCTTCCATGATGAGCGTAGGTGATACGAATCTAGTGGTTAATTTATCCACTACGGTGGCCTCTTTCGAATCCATACTTTTCCACCATTGACGAACGAACGCCGGAAGTAACCATAACGACATGTAATACAATCTGCACACCAGCATGGTCAACTTCGCAGTATCCCAACGATCTACACGCATTTAAAACATCCATTAACATGATATTTGCTACATCTGAGTACATTTTTACTCGAAATATTTACCTTCGAGAGTGAATCTAGGCTCGATCGAGAACAGCTCGCGGATTTTTTTCACCACAGCGTCGGATAAATTATTTTTGTGCACTTTTTCCGGCATCAAGGTTTGTAAATTATGTAAAAACATTTCCAAATATCCTTCATCCCTGAAAACAACGAAGAACCGTTAACAAAAGTGTTGATTTACCGGAGACAAATCTTCAATGAGGTGGATTGTGAGCAAATACTCACTTCAACCAAGACGCGTATCTGTATCGGACTTGAACAGGAGCATTTTCGCACATCTTTATCACCACCATCCAAACCAATAAATACGAATGAACGTACACGTACGAGTCTGTATTCGGATCAAGTACTCTTTCGTCTCCATTCCTAATAAAAAATTAACCATTAAATAAGAATGTGTCTAGTTAGCTACAATTTAAGCAATTCAATTCCAATAGGAACATACTTATAACTAGATAGGACTATATTAACGATGGTTTGCAGAGACGATATCGATAATATCTCCAACGTTAACTTCTCTTCCATATCTTCGACCACCGAAACACACGAATCTTGTCCAACCATTTCCAAAGATAATCTAAAACGAGTAAAAAAAATACAATACGATATAATCGTAAGGTAGAATTCAAAAAAAAAAAATCCAAAATAATCCAACTTCGACTCACTCAACGAGCACATAATAAGCTGCCAATCGCACCGGAGCGCAATAACTTTGAATTAAATCCGAACAAGCGCACAGCCAAAAGTTCAAATCCGGTCTGACGACAAACTGAATGAAATCTACGTGGGTTATGATCAAACCACTCAATGTATTCAATACTAGGAACTGTTCAACGTTCCTACATCCTTCACTTTCTGTAACAGCAAAAACATGTGAGGACTTTCATCGCAGAATATTCTTCGAAGCTTTGAAAATGTATTCAGAAAACAATTTATGTACCAGCGAGATTTTTCCAATTGTACGAAATAATGGTATGAGTTTCGGCGGCGAAAACGTTATTCCATTCGATGAACAGTTTATCGGAGTAGGTCACGTTCGAGGCTAATTTCGTCATCGATTTGAACATATCACAAACGGCCGAAATGAATATACACATCTGGAACAAAAGAAAAAAAAATAATACGATTAATTGTCATTCAGGTGATTTTTTTCTACCCTTGAGTAGCTCATGATACTTCAAAAAGATGCATAAATGCAAAAAAAAAGATGACAGATGACTCAAGAGATTTACAAATTATGCTGGAAATTCAGAACTGACCTCAGAATCGTATTCAGTGACATAAAAAACCTAGAGATCGATACCTATGTTGCATTTTTATCATTTTTGAAAAATCCCACCCCCCTCTTCCCTTCCATTCAATGATAATGAACGCCTTTAAACCGTTTTGAATCCGAAAAACAATCACTGGTCACTGGATTCAGTTTCAAAAATTGAAAAAACTAAATACTAAACACGTCACAGCCTTTCTTTTACAGAATCCATCTGAAGATAAGTATGAGTAGGGGGGGGGTGAAGGTTACCATGCGATGCTAATTTCATAAAAAAAAAATCGACCAGCATATCGATTGTAGCTTTTCAACCGCGCTGATCTCGAATTTCTGACTTATTTAACAGTTTCAACGAACTGAAGCTCGTCCCACAGTGATTCAGATGAAAAATTTAGTTGAATGTGAAGAAAAAGCCTCCAGAATGATCCAAAAAAACCATCGAAAATGTTTTATGCCAAGCATGAAACATCCCTTTGAACAAAAATTACTCTACTAGGGTATTAAGGGAGAAGAGGGGGGGCGGTCCAAAATTCAGAAATTTAAAAAAAAAACAATATGGGATATCGAATTACGGAAGTTGATTTCATTCTCATCAACAGTTTGCCCCTTTGACCAAAACTATCCCTTCTTGAGCGGGGAGGGGGAGGTTCCAAAATTCACAAATATTGAAAAATGCAACATGGATGCAGAATTAGAAGTTTTTAAGGAAATTGATTTCAATTTCATCAACCATTTGATACCTTCACCAAAAATAATTTCATTGGATGCGGGGAGAGGGGGGTTCCAAAATTCAAAAATGTTGCAAAATGCAATATAGGCATCAAATTATCGATTTTTAAGGACGTTGATATCAATTTCATCGACCATTTGCACCATAGACCAGAAATAACCTCACAAGAATGAAGAGAATGAGGTTTCATGATGAAAAATTTTGAAAAAAATGCAACATGGGTTTCGAATTGAGGACACCGATTTCAATTCAAGAGTCAAATGATCTTCGTGAATGAATTCTGTGGCCTTTAAAAATCCAGATTTTGATACTCATACTGTATTTTTTTGGAAATTTTCAATTTTGAACGTCCCTTTCGAGGCTCTTCTTGGGGTTTGAGGTCAAATGATTTTCAAAAATGAGTTCTGCGCTTCTAAAAATTCAAATTTTGATACGAATTGAATTTTTTGGAAATTTTCAAATTTGAGCCTCTCTTTTGGGTCTCTTTTTGGGAGTTGAGGTCAAATGATTTTCAAAAATGAATTCCACGTTTTTAAAAATCCAAATTTTGATCTCCATTGTATTTTCTGGAATTTGTCAATTTTGAATCTCCATTTTGGGGCTCTTTTTGGGGTTTGAAGTCAAATGATTTTCAAAAATGAATTTTATTTTCAATTTTGAACCTCATTTTCCGGACCTATTTCTGAGGTTAAAGGTCAAACGGTTTTCAAAAATGAATTCTACGCTTTCAAAAATCCAAATTTTGATCTCCATTGTATTTTTGGGAATTTGTCAATTTTGAATCTCCATTTTAGGGCTCTTCTTGGTATTTGAATTCAAATGATTTTCAAAAATGAATTCTACGCTTCTAAAAATCCATATTTTGATAGGTACTGAATTTTTTGAAAATTTTCAATTTTGAACCTCCTTTATGGGGCTTTTTTTGGGGGTTGAGGTCAAATTATTTTCAAAAATGAATTCCATTTTCAATTTTGAACATCAATTCTTGGGATCTCTTTTGAGATTAAAGGTCAAATGATTTTCAAAAATGGATTCCACGTTTTTAAAAATCCAAATTTTGATCTTCATTGTATTTTTTGGAATTTGTCAATTTTGAACTTTCATTTTAGAGCTGTATTTGAGGTTTGAAGTCAAATTATTTCCAAAAATGAATTTAATTTTCAATTTTGAACCTCATTTTCCGGACCTATTTTGAGGTTAAAGGTCAAGTGGTTTTCAAAAATGAATTCTACGCTTATAAAAATTCAAATTTTGATCCCCATTGTATTTTTTGGAATTTTCCAATTTTTAATTTTCCCTTTGGGGCTCTTCTTCGGTTTGAGATTTTATATTTTTCAAAAATGAATTCTAGCCCTTTGAAAATCCAGATTGTGATATTCGAATTGTATTTTTTGTAAATCAATTTTGAACCTCATTTTTGAGACCTTTTTCAAGGTAAGGAGTCGAAAGATTTTCAAAAATGAATTCTCGACCTTCAAAACACAAGATTTCGATACCAATATTGATTTTTTAAAAAATAATTTCGAACCTCCCCCTTTGGAGCTCATTTTGGGATCGAATGATTTTGAAAAATGAATTCAACGCTCTGAAAAACCTAAATTGTAACACCTATATTGTATTTCATTTTTTTAGTATGTAATTTCAATTTTTGAACCTTTCTTTTCAAGGCTCATTTCAGGATTAAGGGTCAAATGGTTTTCAAAAATGGAATTTTGCCCCCTTAAAACCCCAAATTTGCAATACCCATATTGCATTTTTTTTCCAATTTTCAATTTTGAATTTCGGTTTCCTTCTGAATTCTGCTGTTAAATTGGTCATCAAAAGTGAAATTGGTGTCCTCAAGAACTCCTCACGAGCAAAACTTTTGAGTTTGCGGAGCTAAATTTTTTATTTGGATCACGATACGAGTATATCCCCTTAAACATCGCTTATCGTTCCATTTCACACTCACAGGTAAATTATAATGAGGATTTTCTTCGTACGAGGCACTGCTACAAGTCTTATGAATACTCTGCATCCACGATGCCAAAGCTATCATCATGAAATCAGTTCGTTTATCGGTCATCAGCGGTATTTTACCATCCGAAACAACCGACAAGAATCTGCAAACCGTCGCCGCTAACATGATCTCCGAAGGTTTACATTCCATCAGGTTCCTGCACAGTGCAACACAGACAACACATCGAATTCAGTCACGTGACCGGAAAATTCAACCCAAAAAGAAAATCCATCTTTAAAAAAACACTGACTTATTGAACGTAGATTCGAGTTGTTTTTTATGAATCAGTATCGTATCCAACCAATACCATATGACTCGATCTTGATCCGACGAAAACTTATTCTCTTTATTAGCTCTCAAAAAGCAGGTCAGCACAGAGAGCTTTTCTTCGTCTAGTTTAGCATCCGGAGAATATAATTCCATTCTGAACTGGGCTACTTTGGCGAACAGCTGTAAAATTCGATCAATTAGTATACAATCAAACATTTCAGACTTCGAAGCAGAATTTGTACTTACTTCGGATATATGCAGTATGTAGCTTTTAACGCGATAATCGGACACATCGTGGCATTTGATAATTTCGTGATAAGCTTCGTTTACATTTCCACCTTCCATGAGTTCTACGAAAAGTATGAATAGAGCTTTGGCCCAGAATCCGCCGCATTGGAAGGCTTTATTCATGATGGCCAGCTTCAGCAGCAGGATTGGGCTTCGTGGATGCATTTTCACTATCGCACTCGTGATGGATTCCAACTCGGTTAGATTGTTTTCGGTGATATGGTCGTAAAATCGAGCCTAAGTCAGAACACGATTAGCTCGTCGTCTTCCTAGAACTCGGATTGACGAATGGTGAAAAAATACTCACGTGTTTGAAGTTTTCGTTGAAAGATTTCAAAACAGCGAGCAAATAAATAACGTAGACGACGCTTTCGTTCAGTTTACCTAATCCGTGTTTGGATAAGAACGGTTCGTAGGTATCCTTTTTGGTGTCGTCTTCTTCGTCTTCTTTTTTCGGATATATTTCATCCAAAAGGTAATTATTTATCACAGTAACGATATAGTAAGCTACGTTGAATAATTTAGCAACCGATGCGAAACATTCGTTGATATCGTTTTCGGCCTGCAAAAGACACCATATTTTTAAAAAAAGCCAAACCTCGATAAAGTTTTGTTCAAATGAATCAATTCCTTACTTTATTCTCGATACCGAAAATAATATCATCGGCGGATTCTTCGGCATTCGACGATAATCGACAGGTCATCGAACCGTTATAAAATTCAGCTTTCAGACAAGCGTTCACTACGCTCGTTTCCATATTGGCGTGACAATATTGTACTGCTATTTTGAGGAAAACTTCGCATATTAAGCTCGTAATATCGGCGTATGTGGCCGAAGTTGCATCCAGTACTTCGTCGTCGTACATATGTCGATGGCTTTCTTCGGTATTCGACGATTTATCCACCTCTAAACTCATCGGTAAGCATTCGATATAGGTGCAGACGAAGTTAATTATATGTTTCATGTCTTCTATTTTACATTTACTGCACAACAAAAATAAAAACCACGGATTAAAATCACGTTAACTGAATTAATTTCCGGAAATTTTCGATTAATTACCTCTTTTCTACCAATTCGATTACAGCGAAAGCGAACTGCTCGGTGACGTTGATGAAATCCGGACTGGTGCATCCGAATATGCGAGCCAATGTCTGCACTCCGAGAACCCAAGACTCGTTTAAAACATCGTCATCGTCGACGTGGTTATCAACATCGCAACCATAAAGAAATAGGTATCCGATTGTGCTCGTAATTACGGCGTGATTTTTACGAAGCAAAGGATAATTGTACTCTTTGAATACTTCTTTGAGTACTTTAGCGATACACGATAAATTCGCTTTGTGCGGTTGCTGAGGATGAGAGTTGGCTGCGGAGACGGTATCGTGCAGCAGCGAATCGCGGAATACTTTCAGGATTTCCAGCTTGGTTTCTTCGTTGGTGTAGCTTTCTGTAATCAGAGATGATTAAAAGGTTTAGAGAAATCGTACTCGATTACTTAAAAAAAAAAAAGCTCGAAAAGTGGCATAACGCGAGTAAAAGATTTTATTGCAGAGAAAAATGAGACCGGAGAAAAAACCAGAACGTTTCAAACTGAAATGTCTGGTTTTTAATTTCAGAAAGTTAAACTATCTTATTAAAAAAAGTGACTTTTTTGGGAAATTTTTGGCAACAAAGTGAGAAGTTCTGCAATTTTTGGCAAAATATACCATTTTTAGCAAACAACGAAGTTTTGAAAACTTGCATAATGTAATACTTTTTTGAGAATAATTGGCAAAAATTTATATTTTTTGACAATTTTAGACCAAAAAACAAAAAGGTGACATTTTTTGACAATCAGTGCCAAAAAAGTGGTCATATTTTTTTTTGCAATGGGTGCCAAAATATCAGTTTTAACTTGACGATTAGTGCCAAAAATAAGAAATTTTCTGGGAATTAGGGCCAAAAAAGGGATCATTTTCAGCAATGGATGCAAAATTGATAATTTTTAGGGATCGGTGCCAAAAAAAGTGATGATGTTTTGTAATTAGTGCCAAAAAGGTGACATTTTTGGCAACCTTGCGATTGGTGCCAAAAAATTATAAGATTTTGTAATTAGTAATCAGTGCCAAACAGACATCTCTTGGCAACCAGTGCCAAAAATTAATTGATGTCAAAAAAATATAATTTTCAACTAGACAATTAGTGCCAAAAATATGATACTTTTTCGGTAATTAGTGCCAAAATAAGGTGATCATTTTAGTAGCCAGTGCCAAAAAGTGATTATTTTTTGAAATTAGTGCCAAAAAGGTGACATTTCTTGGCAACCAAGGCCAAAAATATCATCATTTTTTGCAATGGGCGCAAATTGATAATTTTTTGCAATTGGTGCCAAAAGGACATTTCTTAGGAACCAGTGCTAAAAATTAATTGGTGCCCCAAAAACAATCATTTTCAATTTGACGATTAGTGCCAAAAATATGATACTTTTTGGCAAATAATGCCAAAAATATGATACTTTTTGGCAAATAATGCCAAAAAAAGGTGGTCATTTTAACCGCTGGTGCCAAAGAAAGTGATAATTTTTTGCTAATAGTGCCAAAAAGTGATTATTTTTTGCAGTGGGTGCAAAGTTGATATTTTTACGATTAATGCCAAAAAAACGTAATCATTTTTTGAAATTGGTGCCAAAAGTGATACTTTTTGACTGTGCCAATAAACAGTGATTATTTCTGACAAAATGTGCCAAAAATGTGATACTTTTCAAAATACCTACTTGATTTTTGCATTTTTATTAAAAAAAAAGCGCGAGATTTTTCTTGGAAATTTTGAGCAATAACGTGGAAATTTTGAGCCATAACGTGAAAATTTTCGCGATCTATTTTTTTTACAAAGTGTAACCTCATTGTAAAAAAACACAATTTTTAAAAATTTTAAACAAAAAACGAGAATTTTGACAGTTTAGATGAAAAGCTAGATTTTTACCAACTTTTGGCCGAAAACGAGACTTTGAAAATAATTTCACCAAAAGGAAAGGCTTCTTTTTGGGAACTCCATAACAAAATTTCAGCTGCGCAAATTTATTTTTAGACGATTCAAAAAATCGAAAAAAAAATTGTAGAAATCAAAAATTGCGCTCAAAGCTTTAAAAAGCCTGAAAATAGTGAAATTCAATTCCAGGGAGTTGGCATCATCAGGTTCAGGACAAATTCCAATCATTTCTACTGAATAAATATACATTTTTTTTTTTTTTTTGAAAGCATAATTCCTTAAAATAATAAATTTTGAGTTTTCAAAAATTCGCTAACAAAATTTTAACTAAGGGGATTTTGAACCATGTTTTTTCCAAAAATCGGGGTTCCATTCAAATCGACGGCCGAAACCTCAAAAATTTCCTTTGGTGGCAATTATTGGTAAAAAAAAAAAAAAAAAAAAAAAAACGAAAATTGTTGGCAATTTTGGAATTATTGGCAAAAAATAAATAATAATACTTTTTGGCATTTTTTAACGAAAAAGTGAGCCATTTGAGTAATTTTTAGAGAAAAAAGTGAGACTGGGTAGTAATCCCCCCTCCACCCTCAAGAGGAAGGAATTTTTGTTAAAAAGAAAGTCTCTGGCAATTTTACAATTTTCAATTATTCATGTCAAAAAAGTTGAGCTATTTTGCAACTTTTGGCAAAAAAACTTCGCTTTTGAGCACTCAATTTTTCGCAAAAAGCAACACGTTTACAATTTCAGCAGAACGCATGATATTTTGGCAATCATTGCCAAAAAATTAGTACATTTTCACAATTTTTGTCAAGCAAGCGAAACCTTGGGATATTTTTTTTAAGAAAAAAAAATAATTTTTGGAATTTTTTGCGATAAATCACAATTTTTGAAACTTCAAAGCTTCTTGACAAATTCTAGAATAAGTCTCACCTCCATTTTTGGGAGCTTTAAAACAAGTTTTCAATATATTGACTTTTTCCATCGATGGCGGATACGTCTTGGACACTTCGTGGGCGAACTTATTCAACGTTGATTTGAAGTACGCGCTGGAAAGCCATTTACGTACGGAATTTTGCAGCTGACTATCGTTGGCAAGATTAAGGCATAATTCTAACATACTACTCATATGATCCTACAACACAGTAAAAAAAAAAACAACACACTTTATTTCACGATAGTCTGTTTCCCCCATTTCCCTTAGCCCATACTTACCTCGCTAATATTATTCAAAATGACAACCTTCTCGTCATCTTTCAAGTACACCAATAAATGGAACAACACGTTGAGCACAGCGTCCACCGATACCCTATTATCACTCAGCCAGCTCCTCATCACATTATTGATCAGCTCGGACGATTCGTTATCCTCCGAACTATTATTGGTACAAGTTGCGTGAACAATCTCGGTAAGTTTCTGATAATAGCACTTTTCGCTAAATAAATTCAACACGTTGCAGAGCTGGTTCACGAACAAATACGAATATTTCGAGTTCTGGATCGCGTCGTAGTATACTTGGATCATATCGTTAACAAGATCATTGAGCTGGCGAGTAAAATACGCATCGTTAGTTAAGAAAGAGCTATGGTAGGTTAATTCGTTCGTTGGTTTCTCCGGTTCCGATGGAGAACTGGTCTGCGAAGAGTCGTTCTTCTCAGGCGCCGGAGAGGAAAATTTCACCTAAAAAAAAAAACAGGAAAATTAAAACTCGATTACGAGAGGAGACTGAAAAACAGGGGGAAAAACGAGGTATTCACCCTGGTTTGTTTCTTCTGTCTAACATCAGTGGGATTTTTCAAAGCGTTGACCATTTTTTGATGTACTCTGAGCTTTTTCTCGAGATCGTCTTTGATGGAGTTATTCTCCGAGTCTTTATCTTCGTTAGATTTTGCAGCGATTACCGAACGAGTGACCATCGATCGCAGAGAGAGCCATATCGAGTCGACCAATGCTTCGTATATTTTATCCGCAGAGTTTCGCATACGACCCCAGTACCTTAGTAATACTGATAAGTGCAAGAAAACCGATGAACTCGAGGCGAACAGCGATTTATCATTGAGTGATTTGTCGATTAATAAGACTAGCTGTTGGAATCACGAATAATATTACAATATGCTATACTTAGAAGTGGAAGGGAGATGTTCAGGATACTTACAACGTTATCAACGAGTGATAGGCAAAATTCTCTGTTTTCTATATTCTTTTTTATCACATAACAAAGACATTCGAAGTACGTGTTGACCACAGCTTCGGTTTCCGAAGTGCTACGTTGAGCTCTCGTATTACTTAATCTGTAAAAATACCATTTTATAAGATTTCTTCTTCAATTGCAGAACACAAAGTAGGTCAGAAGATGATCAAACATACCCTGTGAGCAAACTGGTGAATAATTTCGAATGAAAGTCTTCGATTTTAATATTTTGAGGAATCTGTATACGACTTAGTAACGGTAGCAACGAAGGGAATATTATAGAAGCGTTCCCAAATGCTGCCTCTTGCAATACACGCCACATTTTGGGAAACACCAATTTATCCGGACTCACGTGCTCCCACCAATTCTACAAACACGATAGAAAAATACACAACTTATACTCAAATTTTAGGAAGTTGTGATTTTTATGACCTATACTTACTGAAACAATCGTACTGGAACTAAGGGCAGCATCCCAAACTAATGGTAACACGTTACTATCGTTTTCGTCGAAATTGCTAAAAATCGATGTGCATAATTTCTTATAATTATTTTCTAATAAAAACGGCGCTTTGTTGATAAGCGCTAAAACAGCCGTGAACCAAGCAGCTTTCACCTGAAAATAGATTAAAATTAGGTCCGCGTCCAGAAGAATTTCAATAATTTCGCAACTAACCGATTTCGATTCATCTTTGGCAAATTTCCAAAATTTATTCGTATTTAATATCATAGTTTTGTTATCTTGCAGCGCTTCGATGAGCTGCTCTTTTGGAATTTTCTCAAGATACTGAGCGTATCCTAATAAATTGGCTGAAAGTATCCTTTGATATTTTATATTCAATTCGTCCGCCGGTATACTTCTGCAAAATCACGTCAAAGTAAATGTAAATTCCAAAAACCGAACGAAACAAGTTCCTTGTTGATACTAACTTCGATCCAGCAAAAGATTCCGGAGTTTCGTGGATTATATTTTGAGAAATATACTGAAGGATTTCTTTATGAGCGAATACAATCACTTCTGTGCGTTTGGAAGGTGAAAAAGCAGCCTAAACAAAGCTCAGATTACATCTCCGCATACATTCGTATAACCTTAGATAGCTTTAACGAAACAAACACTCACTTGGAAGCTAGATTTAGCAACACTTGCAGCCAAAGGATGCGAATCAAAAGGTGAAACGAACCAAGCACCGATTAATTGTTTCAAGTAAGGCGCGATATCACGTTTAACAGCCAAAACAAACACTCGATGAGCTTGCTGAGCCGCTTCTCGAACCCTGTAATCGGAATCCACCGCTAGGGAGTTATACAATCTGGGCCAAAATGGTAAAATTGATTTAACCGTGGCAAGATCGGACGTCTGGCATAAATCGACGAACTCTTGTAACGCCTGTCAACAGTTACAGATTAATAAAGATGCTCGAATTCGCAAACCCATCGAAAACATCAATACCTACTTTTTGTCTAGTTACCGGATCTTTTTTATTCATTTTTTTCATAACGAGTTGGAAATCGTGATTGATATTAGCATCGCTGTCAATATTGCTAACAGGAGCGACGTAATTCGCGTTATCTTTCAGAGCTGAAAACAGTTTACCGGTCGAGTTACCGAGTAATTCAGCGCTGCGTCCACTGTTCGAAGGCTGCACATAAAATTAACGACGATTAAAACGGATTACGAAATACCAAAAACAGACAGAAGTAGATTGGCTTACACGAGCATTGTTTTTCGTTCGCTGAGCTTGTTTTTGTTTTCCACCCATTATCAGGATACCTGTAAAATTACATGAACGTTAACTTTCGTCAAATATTTGAAACAGTAAAGGTAACTTGGCACTATCGGCATATTTATTCGTGGATTTTCCACGCGTATGAAGCACACATAAATTGCATCATCGACGAAACATCGACTTCGTAGTTGAATGAGTAACTTACGTAGTGGATGTTCATGGATTCGAATATACAGAAATGGAAGCCCAATTAACCGATATATGGAACGGTGCGATGATTTTTCAGCATTTATCGGTCATCTTCAAGAGTGTCGTTTAAACTGTAGAAAATTCACTCGGTCGAACGATATGATTTTGTATCCGGGTAAAATTAACAACCACCGAAGATCTCACACGATTGTTAGGATTTTTCAATGTTGAAATTATCTAAACTTACGATTTGGATAAGTTTAAATCGAGAAATTAGAAACTTTCGACGAAAAATCACCAAAAATCTGTGAAAAAAGAATGCTCCGAAAGTGTTTCACCGTGTATTGTACTGCGCATGCGCTGTATTCGCCGTTCGGTTTGTTTTTTGGGTTTGGACTTTGGAGTGGAAACTATTTTTGTAGATGGAGGGGCGTGCAGAGGTCATGAAGTTCACGCGTTTTCATTGGTTGTGTTCGTGAGCTGATCAGCTGAGTTATTTTCAGTTTTTGTTTTTTTTTCTTCTTCAAAAATAAAATGAAGAGTGATATTCCAAAACTCGCTTTGTCCATTTTTATCAAAGTTGGGGTTTCAGTGGTACCTGGTAGATGAAGTATTAACTCACATTCCTACATCATCAACCTACCAAAATGAGGTGTTAAACTCACCTAAATAGCCAATTCACTAAAAATTAAAAAAAAAATAATATTCCAAAACGCGCTTTGTCCATTGTTATTGAAATTTTTTTCAGCAGTATTTAGTGGATGAAATGTATACCTACACTCCTACATCATAAATCCACTCAAATAAAGTGCTAAACTCGCCTAAAAAGCCAATTTACCTGTTTAAAGGGAAACTGTTTTTCCTCTCTCCTGAAAAGTTGTGAAAATGGACAAAGCGAGTTTTGGAATATCACTCTTCAAATAGTGTTCTTTTTACACGGATTTTGGCAGGGACCAGGACATTTGACCCATGCAGCAGATTTTCGAGAATCTGGATTTTGGTAGATTTAGAATTTTAGAATCCAATAATGGCAGTAATCCACAACTTCCACAAGAAAATAGAAATAGAAATACAAGAATGAAGAATCTGCTCGGTTAGCAGCTTTTGTATATATATGGATTATGGAATATGGATTTTGGATTTTACTTAGAAAAATAAAATAAGACTTGAGACTTGAGGTTTTGAAATATTGGTGATATAATCTCTGAAGTGAAGTGTTGAAAAAAAGCGATTTAAAAAACGTCCAAAATCCAGATTCTCGAAAATCTGCTAAAAGCTAAGAATGATCTGTGTAAAAACTTTATTGTCATAAAGCTGCAAAATCATCTCACTTTTTGAATAAAAATGTGAAAAAATCTTTTATCTTGCCAAGTAATTGACAAAATTGAGAAAAACTTTAAAAAATTGCTCAAAATATCGTTGAATTAATGAAATTGAAACTACCAAAATCTGATGAAATAATTAAAATTATGTATCTCGAATTCTCGAAACATTAAAAAAAAACAGATCATTGATAATCGTTGCAAATTATTAATTAATCTAAAAATTTTGCAAAACTGCACAAAATGTACAAAAAAACATCAAAATTGGTGTGAAAATTGCCAATGATTACTTCAAAGTTACAAAATTTGAGTAAAATTGATCAATCAAATCTTTGCTCAAAAGTCAGAACTGTTAGGATTTGTGAAAATTAATAAAATTTTAAACAAAAACAGAACACTACTAACTAACTGCTCTACAAAAACCAAAAGGTGAAAAAAAATGGGAAAAAATTGTAATTATAACCGGTTTTTAACCGCAATTTTTGAGGTTAAGGTTACGGTTAAGGTAATCAAATTTTGGAATAAAAGTTAAGGTTATTGGTTAAGGTTACTCAGATTTAAATACGGGAATTTTTTTGATTAAGGTTACGTGGTTTTTTACCATTTTTTCCGGTTATTTCCCAAATTAAGGTTACCTAAGGTTAAAAACCGGTGAACATCCCTGGTAAAAAGAACACATCTATTGTTGAAAATGTTGAAATGAAGATATTAATCGACTGAATGGAGTTTTATTTTATAAAAAATAAGAAAATTAAAATAATATAAACAGAAAAGAAGCTTTTTTTGGTGGTGGTGGTGGTGGAGGTGTTGGTCGTGGAGGAGGCGCCGAAATTCTCATTTGACAGGAGCAACAGTCGGAACGCTCAAGTTCAGCACTGGCACATAATACCTCTTCGCCTACTAGAGTTACGCCAACCACAACGACTTCCAGTTCCCGTTCCATGTGATTTTCATTGTGAGTACCAGTTTTGCAATAACAACTTGATGATGGAAAAACGCTTACGTCTTTAACTAAATTCTTATTCCTATCAATGCCAATTCCTACAAGTTCAAAAATAGGAAAATCTACAACAATAAATTTTGGTTCATTGGAATTCAAATTTACTCATCTCGTGTAAAAAATTGAATTTTTATGGACAAGATGGAGATAGAATGTTGCTCAATGGGCAAAAATCAAGCCTATTTTCGTGAGGTAAATTTGACCAACGCAGAATTTCAAATGCCATCTTTTGAAACTGGTCCATTATCCCAAAACAGGTTAGGTAGGGGCTAGAACGAAAAAACCCACAATTTTTTTGAGAATGTCCCCTCTTTGAGGATTTATATCTCATCTCCAAGGTAACCTACAGAGCCAAAAAAAATTTCCAAATAACTTTCAGCTCAAAATTAAGATCTCTGCCAAATTTGGTCAAAATCTTCCTACATTTTCTTACACGATCCAATCTTAATCTAGTACATTACATCCGTTTTTCATCAAAATTACGACCCTCCTCAACCCCTCATACCACAGCTTGCCCCACCCCGTTCGTTCCAATTGTCAAATCGACAACATATTTGGAACTGAAGTCTTCAAAAACTATGAACTCGATGTGTACATCAATTTTTCATCAAAATTTCATCGTCCCCCCCTGCACAACCACAATTCCTCTTGAATTTGATGGAAACAATATTGATGATAGATTCAAACGAGGGGCTAGTTTGAAAAATCACTGCCCAAATTCACAAAAAAAAATGATTATTAATGTTCTCAAAAGAAAATGAAATAGAATAGAAGATCAAACTTTCAATTTTTCTTTAGATTACAGCTACGTAGGTACATTACATTGAAAAGTAACTTTTTCTCAGAGAGCAAGAGCACAATACATAGGTAAATATTAAATCTATATTTTCAATGAAATAAAAAATGAACTTGTGTAGGTAGGTACTTCATATTTTTATTCGTGAATAAAACATTTTGAATTTCTGACATCTACATGAGTCGACAAATAATGATTAAAATTAAAATTTGAAAATTCATTAACGTAAACTATGTACGTCCTACGTTTAATTCCTTAAAGTGAGATTTTTTTGTTGTACTCGGCAACAGCACTTTCATTCGACAGGAGCAACAGGTGGAATGCCCAACTTCAGCACGTACGACCTTTCCCCTTGGAGTTACGCCAACCACAGCGGCTGTCACATCATTCTCACGGCATACCAAACCATGCGATGAACTTGAATTTATCGTTAAATTCCCATCACCATTTTCGCAAGGTCCGCCCTTACTGCCATCCCCAACAGATAAAGTAAATGAAATAGACACTTCAGATTTTAAAAAAAGTACCTAGGTAAGTACACGGAAAAAAATTAATTTAAATATTTCTAATTACCAACCTTTCGCATTTAATATCCTTTACAGATTGATAATACTGTTCACCATCTACTTCCATTTGAACGATATAAACGAATTCTCCCTGTTTGGTTATTGCCCCTTGTGGTTGCCACATGCGTTTCTATACGTTTAAAAATCACAAATCCACTTCAATGATTGGATTAAGTATGCAAATATAGGTACCTACTATTTTGATCCTAGGACTATTTTTAACGAAATGTAGATAGATATGTACATATCTTCTTTCTCTCTTTTTTTTTACTCACAATAATCTTGCACAATGGGGTAAACTCATCGTTTTGATCGTTTTGAAGATTTGTCTCGTCCATTAGCTTAATCTGAACATGATAAATAACAACAACATACATTTTGGTAAGTAATTAAAATGAAATAACACGTATAGAAAACGGTTGATGAAAATTTCAGAACCTTACCCCTCTTCCAAGCAGCATTTCTTTTTTTATTGAGTTATTCCTAATCAATTTTTCCATGTATGCACTGTAGGTACGCATGAAAAAAAAAACGAAAAAATTTTCAATAAATTCAGCAATTTAAAACAAGTTAACATAACTTGGAAATTTTCTGCTCAAAGTACGCAGTCAACAAACCTGGGATAAGTTGTAAAATATTCACAGTTTGAAAAATGGTGGTCGCATGCCTCAATTTGTGCTTGATTTGGTAAGGGAATTTTAATTTCAGAATCGATGCTCATAGATGACGATAAGGCGACCTGAAATAAAAACTGTAGTTAATAAGCTTCAATTCAAATTTTAAAATCAAACGAACTATATTAGGTATGGTATACCTATCTAATAACAACTCACCAATAAAAATACTGACACGCATTTGGCAACATTGAGCACACATTTAGGCAACATTTTACTCAAAATTGAGTCTATCAAATAATAAAGAATAAAACACCGAATTTGAATAAGTATCTAAGTTTTAAGTAGGTAATCCGAAATTGAACGGTCGGGACAATTTAATTACCATCCACTCGTAGCACACCACGCAACTGGAAAAATTATCTAATCGGTAATGAAATTTATACATAGTGGAGAGGAAATTCACCATCACGTAATTGAAATCGTCATTCAGGGCAGAGAGATATTACAGGAAAGCAAGCGTAGGTAGATACGGTATCAGGTACCTATGTTCTGAAAACGGAAACGTGAAAAATCATAAAAATTCTGAAAAATTTCCAGCGCAATGTACTTATATGGTTGATTTTGATGCATCTCGTGAAGATACGACGACGCTATTAATCGTAAACATATTACCTACCTATATATGCATCTAAATATTGGTGTTTTCCATTACAAATTCAAGTTTACAGGTGTCATTTCAATGTTTCATCATGATCTTTTTACGTAATAAATAAAAACTGACGTAGGTAAGTAGGTGGGATGAAATTCTCCTTAATCGTGGATTACATATTTCAATTTTTTAAATTGACTACATACCTACCAAAATCGCGACGAAGTTCATTGGATTTCACAACATTTGCCCTCATATTAATTCGAATAGAATTATCGACAGATAGGATTAATCGCGCAAACTTCCAAAATTGTGATAAGCACATGTCTGATTCTATTCACGTATTCACGCCATCCCCATTAGAAAGAAAATTTGTAAATACATTTAAAAATTTTCAAAAATTGAAAGTTGAACTTATTCTCAAAAAGCACAATTTTAAACGATGATAAAAAAAACTCTCAGGTCCTCATCTAAACATTTGAAAAAATATGCAAATATGTACATCTTTTTATAGGTATAGGTATAGGAAACCGCGATGAAAACAGTTGATTTCAGAACCTTGGAACTGTGGGGTTGACAAAGACTCCAAATTTGGAACAAAACTGAAAAAAAAATGGAATAAAACCTCTTTACCGATTAATTTTTTCAAAAACTATTACCGGTAATTTACCTAAAAAAAATTATCGGTAGTTTACCAAAAAGGTAATTCATAGTAATTTAAGTATCTAAAATTTTGATATGCCTACCAACCCAAAACCCGAAAATGGCCATCAATATACCGAAAATTACAGTAATTTACTAATATTAACTTCAGGTCTCAAAAAAATAATGTGAACCGACGAAACTTTTTTTTTTCAATTTTAAACTCTTTTTATGCTCCATGGTATGTTGGAAAAACCTGAACTGTATAAAATGAAGATACCTAGCCTAATTAGTAATTAAAAATTAAAAAATGGAAATCTTAATTTCTCAAAAAATGATTACCGTAAACTGGGGTAACATTGAAGGATTTTTCAGTATTTTTCATGTTTAGAGGTATGAATGGCGGAGGTAGGGGAAATGTGTGTGGTGCTTTTGATAAAGCTATGTCAGCACTACGTTTTGGCGGTTACAGAAGTTGCCTACCTTTTTCCTGCCAAGCGCAAGAGCCAAAAGAAGTGCCCTTCAAAGTTACCCAGCGTTTGGGGTAACTTTGAAGACCCCTTGAAATGTGCTTCAATCAAGGTCAAAAATTATCAAAAACATGAGTATTCACTTTTTGGTCACTTTATACGCGTCAAGCACTTACAAAATGATGCATATTCACAATTGAATTTATGAAAGAGTGCTCCAAAATGATAATTTGGAATTTTTCTAGTTTTCAGGCGTTTTTCATGCATTTTGGCCAATTTGACCAAATTTTATGATTTTTTAATGATTTTGGAGCTGTTTTTCAAGTTTTCACATCGTTTTTAACAAGTTTACAAGCATTTTCATGCATTTTAGTCCAATTTTACCAAAATTTCATGATTTTTTTATAGACTTCAAAGTTACCCCAGTTTGAATATTATTTTTTTACTCCTCAGGGAACAACTTTGGCACATGAACAAATGCGCTAATTTATAGTCGGGAGGTGTACCAACACATCTATAATGTCACTTGACTCGTTCTTTGAAAATTCAAAATTCCAGACACCAAGCTTTTCATGTTAATTAAAATTGATAAAAACAGCACTTTTTTTCGCTTGCTTTTTCACTGGTGTTGGAACCACTAGTTGAAAATGATAAAATGGGAAAAATAATCGCCAAAGTGTACTCTATCCATTCCCGGTGTCAGAATTGTTCCATACTTCATAGTTCCACCGCCATGGAGCATAATGTGATGAAAAACCGCACCCTTCAATGTTACCCCGCGATTTCAATGTTACCCCAGTTTACGGTACCAGCATTTTTGGTAAATCATTACCTAACTGATAATTTTTTGTCAAAAATTGAAAATTTCAGGGTAATTACCATTAAATCTTGGATAATTACTGGTAATTTTGGGTAATTACTGGTAATTTTGGGTAATTACTGGTAATTTTGGGTAATTACTGGTAAATTTTGGGTAATTACCGGTAAATTTTGGGTAATTACCGGTAAATTTTGGGTAATTACCGGTAAGTTTTGGGTAATTACTGGTAAATTTTGGGTAATTACCGGTAAATCTTGGATAATTACCGGTAAATCTTGGGTAATTACTGGTAATTTTGGGTAATTACTGGTAATTTTGGGTAATTACTGGTAATTTTGGGTAATCACTGGTAATTTTAGAGAATCCCAGGTAATTTTGGCTTGACTGCTTGAGCACAGATAAATTACTGATGAGTTTCGGTAAATTAGTATTAATTGTAGGTAAATTGAATGGTGCTATTCAAGAAGGTCCTATCGACCGATAGGCCCCTTTTGAAGAGTTCATGAAAAATCTCTGACATTTTCTGCACACAATGGTGCAAACCGCAGCGCAGTGAGCGCACTATGTGGTGTTTTTCACAAACAGCAGCCATATGAAGTTGGTGAAGCCAGCCCACCACAGTGACTTGGATGGCAAAAAAAGGCGCGCATGGGGTTTTACAACAAAACTCAAGAGTTGGAAGTACATAGTGATTTCGTAGTAATTTTCAACGAGGAATTCGAATCCGATGTCCTTTTTTTTTACCCACCCCTTGTGGGAGGGGGAGTGGGGTGCGACGGAAATCAAATTTTGTAAAAATGAAAGAAATCGAGTGATTCTTAATTTAATTTTTTCCTCAAGAGTTGGTGTTTTAAACTTGTAAATTACGTACCTAACAAGTTGTCTGAACTATTTCGTGTTTTTGGTGGGTTTGAGAAGGAATAAAATCGCAAGAAGGTCCTATCAAGGTCATCTCTTTTGTAAAGCGCTTTCATGGAAATATTGGTGGTGGAAAAAAAATTACTACGCAGGAAATAAATAGTGGAAAGATGCTTCTGTTCAACAAAAAAAACCGGAGCTCGCTATATCATTGTAAACCAAAATAGCAAAACACTGAAATATAAAAATGTGTTTTTTCTCAAAACCAGTTTTTTGGCGATAGGACCTTCCTGAATAGCACCATTCAATTGAACTGCTAATATCTTTGGGTGAATTACTTACTGGTAAATGATTAAATGCCTATTTACTTCTGCTTACCTACAAAACAATTTTTCAACAGATGCAGAACTGAGTAAACTCATTGCAAAAGAATTAAATAGGTACCTTACCTATCTACATAGAATGTCCATTATCCATGCCCTATTGGGTGATTCTTCAGAAAGAAGTACATCTTCTTCACAGCGACAATGAATCGCGCAATTCAGAATCACCTGTGTTCAATTTTCCCAATTCTGAATATAAGTCAGTTCTCTTTTTGTCAGAAAAATGTACTGAAGTTTTTTTTTTTTGAGAATTTCGATGAGAAAGTAGGTTAGCCTAAAATATTTAAGTAAGTATTACAATCTATTGTGTTTTTTTGTAAAGAATACTAGATGTGCTTGTAGATACGTTTATTTTATTCTAAATGAACTACAATTTACAATCAAACTTCAAATACCTACACATATTGTGCTTGTTTACTTACTGCTAACTACCTACCCACATATTACAACAGTGTAGGTACATATTACAGGGTGCCCAGAAATATCGAGTACCCCTAAAAAAGTTTTCTACTAAAATACTTCGGTTGGTCACAGTGAATGATAATAATGATAGCACATGATTGGTTGTTGGACTGGAGAGATAATATTCCACCAATCATATGCATCTATTTCACGTTGCCAACCTATATTTTTAATGAAAAACTTTCTTAGGGGTACTCGATATTTCTGGGCACCTTGTATGTACAGTAGGTATCTAATTACCTATAGATACTAATGAGTATTTTGGTTTTCTGTATTCACACATACAACAACACGATATATTAACTCTTACGTCTTCAACTATATTCTTATTCCTATCAATGCCACGAAACTTCGACGATGCACAGATTACTTTTATACATTTATATTCATAATCTTTAGAAGCGCCTGTAGCTACATCTGTAAGTTTCTCGTTATCCTTTGTGGTGCAGTTTGATTCATTTCTAGAAAAAATGTGTAACGATAAGTACTACATACTTATAACGGCTGTGAAAATTATCTAAGTACCTATATTGGATCAGAGAATATCTGGATCTGATCAGATCTGTTTATATAGGTACCTATATACAATCAAGTCTCCCCAAATGGAGGTAATCAGAGTGAAACAGATCTAATCTAGTCAAAACTTTGTTTTGACCCGATCTGATCGTTTACCTGGGATTCCGAAAATATTCAGATCTGATCACATCCAAAAAAAATTTGCAGGAAGGTGTCATTGTGAAAAAACAATAAAAACTCACTCGCAATTTGCGTCTTCAACTCCTTGACGATAATGCGAGTAATTACCATTATCTGGCATTTGAATTATATAAGCAAACTCTCCTTTGCTAGTTTTTCCTCCTTTTGGATACAACGTCTCACTCTATTCAAAAAATAACAGCGAATTTAAATTAGGATCGAATAATTACTTCATGGCTTTGATAGCTCTCCATTTATACTTACGCCAGACCCGCATAAAGGCTGATAATAAAAACTATCGTCATTTGTGGAGGCGTTTCCAATTCCTTCCTATAGTAAGTATGAAAATAATATGGATTATTAATCATCATCAATTCATTATCATCATCATTCATTAGAAAATGATAATGTTGATTTTCAACTAGCTATAATGAATGGGTAATAAAAGTTGATAGATGCATACATTATATTCAATCCCGTTAAACCATTGTGGTAAGATGGTGCCATTTCTTATCAACTCTTCAATATATATCCTGTAGAAGCAAAAAAACATACATTAAAGCAAAGAGTTTCTATGTACTTGGTAGAGTTGATTGATAATAATTAATAATGAATATTAAAAACCTTGGATACTGAGGGAATTCTGCACATTTCCGAACATCCTTCTCACAAGCTTCAATTTCGTTTTCACTTGGCCATGAAATATTCATATCATCAAGTGATACTTCAGTAGAGTTGGCAGATTTCCAGGGAGAAGCTTGAACTAAACATGTGATCTGAAAATGTACAATGAATTAAATTAGAGAGACTTTTTCTTGATACTTCCTTCTCTATTGATTGTGTGTACCATGTACCTACTACTAGAAGAACCTACCTAACTTTGGAAGTGCACAAATGAACTAAGTACCAATCACAAAAAAGGAGAGGGAGACATAGGTAGCCAAAACAAAATGAAGCACTCCTATGTAGATTTTTTTTGTGGAAGGGGTGTAGTTGAAGCAAGCTTCAAGCAAGTGACCCCAGTGAACATAAGATACCTACTAAGATCTCTCACACAAACTTTGCACTGCCCACCCCCACACACACCTCTCTGAAAAAAGCCATTCACACCATCGCTACAAACCCCACTTCAAAGGTCCCTGACAGATTAATACATTTCCAGATTTCCACTTTTTTTTTTCTAAATATAAAAAACATATACTCTAAAACTACGATGGAAAGGAGCCTGCATAAATCCTGTTCAGGATCACAGCAGAGATGGTCAGGAGCAGAGGCCCCACTTGGTGGCTACTGACCAGCGGTGTCTTGCCTCCAGGCAGAAGGTGGAAGTTTGTTGGTACTGCTACTAACAACACCATTGCACAGTAAGTGGTCTGCATGGGCCAGACTGGGCTTACCCAACCCAACCCAAGATTCTCGGGCAATGACATTGCCAAGCCCGACTTGACATGAATGCATGTACTCACAGCATAGTGTTGCATTCCACCTGAAGAATGGGAAGGCAAAGTGCACATTGAAGCTGGTATAGGGAGGAGTGCAGCTGGAGAACTGTGAAAATCCCAAGTACCTGGGTATCCACGCTTGACCAAACCCTCTCATATAAGAGGCATTCTGAGAACACAAAAATAAAGGTGGAAGCTTGAAACAACTTACTGCAAAAACTTATATCAACTAGATGGGGAGCAAAACCAAAGATGCTGTGAACTACAGCCATGGCACTGTGCTACTCTACAGTGGAGCATGGAAGCATGGATGTGCTGCTTGGGGCTGATCCACACATGTCAAGAAGATTGACATCGTTCTCAACACCACCATGAGAATTGTGTGTGGCTGCCTCCGACCAACAATTGTTAAAACAACTACCCAGAATATGTGGCTTCTCACTTCCTGGGATAACCCTGTCAAATCATGCTCAACCAAAAAGAGGTGACCCAAGACTGAAGTCTAGGAGGAGTTTTATGAGGGAGATACACATAATGGATGTACATCTGGTGGAGGGGAGGGGAGTGGTCAGTTCTGGTTCTGGAGGAGACCACATGTAGCCAGAACTTGGCAAATGGGCTAAAACTGTCATATGAAGAGTGGCTGCACTTTCCAGACCAAAGATGGATGTGCCAAGATGGCAGTAAATCTTACCAGATTGGGGCATACAGGATGATGTGAAGTGTCTAAACTGCGGGCAAACATAGAATGACAACAACTTTCTTGTACAAGGGATGTTCCATAAGTAAGCTACAAAAAAATCTGTAAAATCGAGTAATTTACTAGACTCAAATACACCACTTTTCCACATAAATCTCCTTCATTTTCAATGCATATTTCCCATTGTTCTTTTAGCTTGAAAATGATCTCTTCAAAAAACCTATACAACCTCCATCTTGAAGAAATTTTTGACTCAAGCTTAAAAATGTTTGTGGTCATTGGACTTTTCACCACCAAAATGTTGTTTTAGAAGTCAGAGGAGGTGAAAATCAAAGGTTTCCACGTCCCAGCTAGATGAGGAGGGGTCCATAACTATCCATTTCAATTTGTCTAATCAAACCTCTGGTTTCTCACCATGTGAAAAGTCGGGTTATCAAGAAAAAGACAAATTGATCAAGCTTAGAGGCATCCACAACAATTTTTACCAAACCAAATATTGTTCCTCAGCTTCTTCCATGTCTAAAAAACATTATTGTTTCTCCACGCACATCATTGACTTTTTAGATATGGACTGCTAGCGGTACATAAGCCAATGGTCTTGGAACATAGTTCATCAGTTAGTCAAGGTTTGGCTTTTGCGCATGCTGGAATCTGAAAAATGACGTTGTACCAGCCTACCAGGTGACGATGTTATACCTCCCACACCTCCGTGTAACAATACCTGGTGGTATAAAGCCACAACAGAGCTGGCGCATGCGCAGATCGCAACCCTCGACTTACTATGTTCAAGACAATAGCTGTATGTTAAGCTTATGGGCCGCTAGCAGTCCATACCTAAAAAGTCAATGATGCACATGGGAAAAATTTATCCAAAATGACTCTTTGAATGTCTCAAATGAAAACTCAAAACACTCTGGCCATCCACCTTGTGGCTTATCAGTTATCACCCGCACCCGCGCACATCTTACAAATATCAAATTTTGGGCTCTAAACCAACCTTTGTCTTCTAGAAACCACACTTGAACCATACACCCATCTAATCTTGTGATTAATCTCCAAAGGTGTCTTCTGTTTTGAGTGAAAAAGGTGTGTACACATAGACAGAGGCAGTCATATTCAAAAAGGCTGTAAAACCATACTACTGCATGAATCTAAACGCGGTTTGCGGCAAATGCTTCCAAAACCATCCCTCTAAAACATATCCAAAAATCAGGTTCCTATGTATAACCCTTCCCATTGAAAAAAAATGTGTACCTTACCTTATGGGACATCCCTGTGACACTAGCACTACATACACTAGAGAGGAGCTGTGGGGAGAAATGAACAACTGCACCAAAGACCTGGCACAGGGATGGAAGGGAAGAATATGAGGAAATCCAAATGTCTCGGACACGAGAAGAAGGAGAAGAAAAAGAATATCAAAACTTCGAAAGAAATTGAATCACAATGGAAATTTTATCGAAATAAGCATCTAAACTGGCATTTAAAATGTGAAAGATTGGATGTAACTGGGGTCCAAATTGCGGTCATTGGTCCGATTTCTTGGAAAGGTCTTCAGTCTAGGTCTGTTCTTGGTATTTTTTGGATGAGGGTCATCTGTTCAATTAATATTGATGTAAATTTGTTTTAGAGGTGTCAGGTTAGGTCTGGTCTGGTTTGGTCCAGTCCACGCAGTCTTTTCAAGAATTTTTGGGACCAGTGCAGTCATCAGTTGGATTTTTCAGTTCAGTCTGACAAGCCTACCCTAGTCAGATTAGTCCTCTGACTGCCAAAACATCAATATACAACTAGGGAACTGCATTTCTGATCTGACCACTGACAGCATTTACAACTTTCTTGAAATATCATAAAATACTTGTTAATGTTTGGTTGATTATTGGAAATATGACTGAACAGCAATTTCCAACTTCATAAATAAATGATGATCATATTTTACCAAAATTGTTCCAATTGGGTGCATAGGTAAAGATTTCATTGACAGGACTGTATGAATGAGCCACATGCTCTGGGTGACAACAGGAAAATAAACTGTTTCAGACATAGCAAGAAAATACAGTGACCAACTCAGTGAAACATCATGATCATCATGCTCATAAATGTCCAAAGTAAAAAAGGCAAAGGAAGATGGTCAATAAAAAGAATACACTGCATCTGAGACTGCATAGAAACAGGAAACAGAGGTGCGAAGAGACATAATTGCCTGGTAGTCATAACATCTTAACAGAACATACTTCAAATGACTAGGTACCTAACTATAGAATTAATGATGAAACCATGATGAGGAAACAGAAAGACTTATGGTTGCTCCTCAGAATCAAACACCCAGCATTTCCAAAATAGAAAATAGGCAAATAAAAACCACTTACCATCAACAACGGCAAAACAAATTTCACAGCAATCAAACGATATGTTTCCATCATGTTTAAGTAGGTAGTTCTTGTATTCTGATTCCGCTATTTACGATATGTTACAGATAAACCACAGGAAACTCGACACCCGATTCGAGATTTATTTCAACTTTGTAATTTTCACTCGTTTCAAGCTTTGAATCACTACTGACATCCGTGAAACTGCGCTATCAATTTATACTCTAAAAAAATCCTTATCACTTGTAATTTGAATCGAATCTAGATCCTGTACGTGTATGACATATCAGGAAGTGCCAACTCTGCTCATGTAGGTAGATCGTAGGTACCTATGTGCTTCGTGGTAAAAAAAAAAATTGATAATTTCAAAACTGACCAAATATCAGGTTGATTATTATGAAATTCTTGAAAAAAGTACACGCGACGTTGGTCGAATTCAAATCATTAAATTACATATCTGCGTCACATGAATTCCGAAAAGTGTTTAGGTACCTACTCTACTTTATCACATCAGCTGAAATGATGTACGTAAAAGGAAGTACCTAGTACCTACATAAATATGATGCAAGTGTATCCAACAGGTACATTGTGCATCTACATATTTGGTCATTTTTCATTTATGCAGAGTGATTAATGATACGCTGAGCATCATGGGAAAATACTGAGGAAGATGCAAAATATGTAACAAATCACCAACTACGAGACCAAAATCACAAGATCGCTGATGAATATTTTCCATTTTTGGTTACAATAGTTAGCAACAGTCCTTTAAAGCTCAAAAACAGGAAAACCTACCACAACAATTTTGATTCATTGGGATTCTAATTTACTCATCTCGTGTAAAAAATCAAATTTTTATGGATAAGATGACGAGAGAAAGTTGATTCATGATGGCATTCCCCCTTCCCCTCCTTCATATGTACATTTATGCATTTGACACTGGAATCATATCGAACCAAACTCTCTTCCCTGGCCCTGCCCTCCCCCTCCAAAAAAAATATCCAACAAATAAAACAAAACCGACGAGCATCGTAGAAAACTTTAATCTAAGAAAGAAAAAAAAAAATCGCCGTAAAAATATTAAAAAGATAACAAAAGGAAAAAAAATTACAAAATAAAAATCACAGCATAACTCTAATCATTGATAAGCCGACATGGAACAATATAAACACCGTAAATAATTACAGAGATCGGTAAAAAAAAAAAAAACAACACGATATAATTTACTATAAAATAAAACGCTTAAAAATACCATGCAAAAATGAAAAGAGAGATTGCAAAAACAGAGGAGAAAAAGAAAAATATAATTAAAATACCAAATCGAGTTACTCAACGTCAACCGCATTTACCATCGATTGTGTGAGGTAAAATTTGAATTCGTCTTTAAAATAAATACGTAACTGATTCGTGTATCAAAATCGTATATTTATCACATCGTTCAAAATTCGAACTGCATCTAAAAATTTACATCCTTTCAAAGAAAAAAAAATTCCAACTTCGATAAGCCGCAACCGTCGAAACTGGTTCAAGGATTTACTTCTTATCGCTGTACATGCAAACGCAACAGCTCGGAATTTCAATCGGCTCTTGAACTGATCCGGTTGATGAAAATGTGACCAGTTGCTTGTAGGCGTATTTCTGAACACATTCGAGCTGGTAATACGATGGTAGATGTGTTTTCAATCCTCCGCAGCTGTTATCTCCTCTGCTGTAATTAGACTAGTTAAATTGGTTGTCTTTTTTTTGTTTTTTTTTACTGCATTGATAAGTGAGAAAGGGGAGAAGGGGAGAAAGGGAGAAAGAGAGAGAATGTTTTTCGAAGGTGGTCAAATTTTGCTGGAAGTGTGAGAGCCAAAATTTGAAAACTTGATTTTGGAAAAAAAATTCAAAAATGTGCATTAAATATTGTGTTAAGAGTTTACTTGGAAAAAAAAAAAAAAACTATTTTTTACACTTAAGGGGAAAAAAGTTTTAAAATCCTAAAAATTATAATTGAAAAAAGGTTTAAAAAAATATTAATATGAAAAATTAGCTAGAAAAAAATTTTTAAAAATTGAAAAAAAAATCCTTAAAACAAGAATTTATGTAACCAATTCAAAATCTCCCTCTCAGCTTATCTCCCTTTTCATCTTTATCACTTATAATCCAGTAGCAAAATGCAAGTGAAATGAATTTCAAGATGAAAGCATGAAATTTTGATAAACAAGGACCTCTGAAAACATTTTTTAAGCACAGTACAAAGTCGCTAAACTCCATCAATAGGAGGGACACAGAGGGTTAAAGGGAGAGGATTTGGCTCCCTATTAATCAAAATTTGGTTATCTGGCCACTCTTGGGACCATTTTTATATCATTCAACCCTCTTTGAATTCAAAAATCTTCCTCGTATGTGACTTTTTTTTTCAAAAATAAAATTTTTAAAACAAATCCAATGATGCAAAAAAAAATTGAAAGAAAATGTCACACACGAGGTATTGAACTCGCCACCAACGAAATATTTTTACCTTCAAGATCTGAGTGTGAGAAGTTCCTCAAATTTGAGATTTTCCAACTGAAAATTCTGATTTTTTTCTCAAAAATACTCCAAAAAACCAGTTTTTCTGACTTATGTGATATTTTAGGATCCATGCAGCTTGCAATGCCATTTCAGGGTGATGGTTGTGGAGCGGGGGGGGGGTGACATTTAGACAAAAAATTGAAAAATCAATATTCAATGAAAACCTTTATTTTGAGTTGAAAGTCACTCAAAAAATTTTTAATTCCGGAGGAGCCTCTGGAAGGGATATATCGGTCCTCAATTTTGGCCATTGTTGCCAATTTTAAAAAATCGAAAAAATTTGATAAGTTTTTGGATATCAATTGGCACCATTATTTATGTATTCCAAAATATTTCCCCAGTTTCGATAATGAAATCTTTCGATATTTTAGCTTAATTAATGCGAAATATTTGAGAATAAAAAATTTTCAAAGCAGTACTTAATTTACCCAAAAATAGGCAATTTTTAAACTTTCAAGTTCAACCGTCCAGACTCCAGAAAAGCCCTGAAAGTGGTCTTGGATTTTCATGGCAATGTCCTGAGTCGAAGCAGAATTTCAAATACCATTTTTTGGAACTGGGCCATTTTCCCAAAACAGGTTAGAAGGGGGCTATAGAACGAAAAAACCACGATTTTATTTTTTAGGATGTCCCCTCTTTGAGCAGTGAGCAGCTGAGCACTTATATCTCCACTCAAGGATCACCTCCAGAGCCAAAATCATTTCCAAGTGACTTTCAACTCAAAATGAAGGTCTTCGTTGAATTTGATGAAAATTTTCCTACATTTTTTTCACGATCCTACCTTAATCTCTATAAATATAAATTTTTCATCAAAATTTCACCCCTCCTCAACCCCTCCCCCGCAGCTGGTCCAATCCTGTTCTCTCCAATCGTCAAATCGACAACATTCAAAACTGAAGTTCTCAAAAATCATGAATTCGACATCGACATCAATTTTTCGTCAACATTTAATCGTCCCCCTTCCCTCCACAGCTACACCACCTTGAATTTTGACAAAAAAAAATTGATCATAGATTCAAATGAGGGGCTAGTTCAAAAAAAATCACTGTCCAAATTCACAAAAAAAATTTATTAATGTTCTCGAAAGAGAATTTATAACGAGAAAAATGATCACGAAACCTTGTTTTCAAAAAAATTTTGTCTTCATTGATTTTATCGAATCTTAAAAATTCGCATTTTGGCTGAATTTGTTTAAAAAACCGTCAAAGTCAACGTTTTTAAAGGGAAAAATTTTTTCAAAAAAATACATTTTTTTGCAATTTCAAAATGTTGTCAAAATTTACTGAACAACCTGTACTCCCAAAATCAAATTTTCACCACCAACTTCGATTAGAATATGTTATTTTGGCCTCCAGCAAAACTTGATTTTTCAACATTGGTAAATTTTTAGACCATTAATTCTTGAAAAACCATGAAATTCGTACAAAAATGTTGAAAATATGCCAATTTTTGATAACCCCCCCCCACCTCCCTAACTGAACTTCCAGGGTAACGATGGGAGGCTGCAATAAGTCTGTATCAAATTTGACCTGCAGAGTTGAAAATCTTCATAAATTTCCATCTGCAGAAGAGTCATTCAAATATATTGTACAGTGTGACACAAAAGTAGTGCCCAGTGGCTTTTATTTCAAAATGTAAAGAGCTAGAGAGATGAATGAAGCGGCGTTGAGTAGAGAAAAATAAGGGTTTCCAAAACTGACCTTGAAAATTGTAGGCCCTTGCACAGGGTGTCCACAAATTGAAAAACCGGTTCGGTCGAAAAATTCAAACTGGTTTTTATGGGCGCAATGTATTCTACACACTAAGGAGATAGAAACGTGATATGAATTTTTTAAAACCGGTTCATTGATTTGCAACCAGTTGACAAAAAATACCCAAAAATTGTAAGTAGATAAAGAAAAAAAGCTTAAAACTAAAGTTGTAGAGCGTGATAAATTACACAATTCTGTCTAATGACATTTTGAAACCGGTTCATTGGTCCGTATTTAGCAACCAGTTTTTGACAATCGCCAAAAAGTTGGAGATAGAGAAAAAAGCTTGCAAAAAAAGTTGTAGAGCGTGAAAAATTGAACCATTTTCGTTGATCAGATTTTGAAACCGGTTCATTAATTTTCAACCAGTTGATAAAAATTACCTAAAAATTGAATATACAGAAGAAAGCTTGAAACAAAATTTGTAGGGCGTGAAAAATTGAACCATTTTCGCTGATCAGATTTTGAAACCGGTTCATTAATTTGCAACCAGTTGATGAAAATTACCTAAAAATTGAATATACAGAAGAAAGCTTGAAACAAAATTTGTAGGGCGTGAAAAATTGAACCATTTTCGTTGATCAGATTTTGAAACTGGTTCATTAAGTTGCAACCAGTTGATAAAAAATACCCAAAAATTGTAGATCGAGAAAAAAGCTTGAAACAAAAGTTGTAGAGCTTGAAAAATTACACAATTCTGTCTAATCACATTTTTTGAAACTGGTTCATTGGTTCACATTTAGCAACCAGTTTTTGACAAGCTTGAAACAAAAGTTGTAGAGCGTGAAAAATTTAACCATTTTTGCTGATCGGATTTTCAAAATGGCTAACTTACTTGCAACCAGGTAACTTTTGATGGCTTGCTGCTATTTAATGAACCGGTTTCAGAATCCGATCAGCAAAAATGGTTCAATTTTTCACACTCTACAACTGTTTCAAACTTTTTTCTCTATCTCCAAGTTTTAGGTGATTGTCAAAAACTGGTTGCTAAATGCGAACCAATGAACCGGTTTCACAATGTCATTAGACAGAATTGTGCAATTTTTCACGCTCTACAACATTTGTTCCAAGCTTTTTTCTCAATCTCCAATTTTTATGCAATTCTTGATAACTGGTTGCAAAATAATGAACCGGTTTCAGAGTCCAATCAGCGAAAATGGTTCAATTTTTCACGGTCTACAACTTTGGTTTCAAGTTTTTTTCTCTATTTCCAATTTTTAGGTGATTGTCAAAAACTGGTTGCTAAATGCGAACCAATGAACCGGTTTCAAAATGTCATTAGACAGAATTGTGTAATTTTTCACTCTCTACAACTTTTGTTTCAAGCTTTTTTCTGTACCTACAATTTTTGGATAATTTTCGATAACTGGCTGCGAATTTTAGAACCGGTTTCAAAAAATTCATATCACGTTTTTGTCTCCTTAATGTGTAGAATACATCGCGCCAATAAAAACCAGTTTGAATTTTTTAACCGAACTGGTTTTTCAATTTGTGGACACCCTGTCCAAGGGCCTGCAATTTTCGAGGTTAGTTTTGGAAACCCTTATTTTTCTCTACTTAACGCCGCTTCATTCATCTCTATAGCTCTTTCCACTTGGAAATAAAAGCCACCGAGCACTACTTTTGTGTCATAACATTATTTATATTCAAAAAACTACATTCTTGACTTCTTGAGATATTCTTGAGAGCAAAAAATATACAAAATTCTCAGTTGGAAAATCTCAAATTTGAGGTACTCCTCCCCTTCAAATCTTGAAATTAACAATATTTTCGAACTCAACGAAGTTGAATTACTTGAAAATAGCCCCAAGAATATCACCAGATGACCTAATTTTGAAAAACAGGGAGCTAAGCCCTCCTTCAAGCCAATCCATGCCCCTCCTATGGGATTCGCGAACGCCTTCTGGGCTTAAAACCCTCTTTTGGGGATCCTTGCGCATCATAATAAGTCTTATGCTTCCATCGAGAAATTAAATTCACCAAAAATCGCAATTTGTCCCTAGGACTAGGTGCATATTAGAAAAAAACAAGAGTATTCAGAGAATAAAACTTACGAGACGCATGTTTCGGTACGAATACCTTGAGTGATATTATATTTAGGTAATTGAACGATGAAACGATATTCTCCATCTTTATTTTTACCCGCATCAGGGTACATTATATCCTCCTGTAAAACAATGAACAAAAAGAACGATCAAAATACATATAAATAAACCATCGAGCAGGCGCAAATTGGGTAAATTTTTGAAATACTCGTATTTACTTTGTAACTGCAAAATTGCTTTTTACCCGAACCGTCATCTCCGCTGCCTTCGAGTCTGGTATTTATTTCAAATTTTATATTCTATAATAATACGTAAAATATCATAAAATAAAAATCAATCAATTCTCGAGAAAATGCACACAATTATTGTAAATTTGCAAACACTCGCTAGGTACCTACCTCGTTAAAGAGTAAATTTTTATTAATTTTCCCCTCTGAGAGAAGTTTTTCCACGACGTTGCTGCAATTGAAGAAAAAAAACCATAAGTAAGCATATAATAAAAACAACAACAACAATGCCATTTCAACGAAATCCAACTTACGTAGGATAATAATTTAATTTTTCACAATCGCGAAAATTCTGTTGGCATTTTTTCATATCCCTCGGATCAAGAGCGATCTCGTCGACGATTTTATTACGAGTCACCGAGACTGGCGAGACTGGCGAGACTGGTTGATTCGCATTTCCACCGTTCGAAGGACGATTTGTGGGAAACTTGACGCTGTCGTCTTTTATTTCCTCCTCTGCAACAAATTAAAAAAAAAAAATGTTCACCGTGGAATTTTTTTTCTGCAAATCACCTAAGTAGGTAGAAACTTCTCAAGAATTTATTCTGCTTACTTGTTGTGGTACGAATTGAAGTACTAAGGTTGGTTTTTTGAGGTCCATTGCGAGTACCAGTATCATCAACCCTTCGAGGAAGTGTTTTGGCAGCTCTGTGGAAAATAACGATAAAGACGAATTAATTTCAGGAACATGCTAATTATTAATCGTGTGAAAATGATAGGTTCCAGCTACATAGATATATAAGAATGAAAATCGACCTTGACCACTTTGTTTTCCATTCATCGAGTCAATGGGATGGGAATGATTAATGTAGGAAAAAGCCTGATTCATGTAGGTACCTACAATTTTCAATGATTCATAAGCAAGCGACGTAGAGTAAAATGGTATGAATCTAAAACAACGTAGGCTGGAATTTATCTACTTTTTTAATTAATTACCACGATGCTTGGGTAAAATTCCATGACTACTCGTAGAGTATGATTTTAATAATTTTCACATCCCATCAAAGAATGAATTCGAAATATGACGTATGAGTGGTCAATTTTGCATCAAATGTTACAGAAATCGTGGAAATATCACGTGAGAGTCGGAATGAATCTAGAACACCAATGTACAGACATTTTTAGCCAGAAAATAATCAATTTTTCCACGAAATTACCTAATTAACCGCCGATTACCGCCGAATTACCATATTTACCGATAAATTACCAAGAAATACGGTAATTTACGATGATCCATATCGATAGATGAAATTTTTGATTCCTTTCGCCAATTTTTTTTCCCCGAATTGAAATGCTCAAAAGTTGTGGGTATGACTAAAACAAAGATAATTTTCCTCGATACCCCCCCCCCAAGTTCTTTCCTCTCGTTCAAGTTATTTTTCCACATAATTTAGGTACACTTTTTTTCCAGTTTTTTTTTGCCATCAGAGATAAAATTGAGTGAAAATATTGGTTTTCTAAACAAACCATAAGTATGATCCCTTCAAAGAAATAAATATGCAACTCACGATGCACATCAGATCGAATAACAGCCAACGAAACGTTAACAGGAAAATCGATTGGATTTATAATTTGTAAGTTTAGAAAATTACCTTCGACTTTGACGAACAATTCAACGAATGAACTTCACATTGACTCATTTGTTCAATCCTACTTTTCTAACTTTCAATCCATTAATTTTTTGTTGATAGGATCTTTCAAATGCCCCCTTCAATGGCCCAATTTTGAAAAAAAATTGAAAAATTAAAAAAAAGGGCGTTACATGTCAATTGATACTGATTCGAAGTCTTTATAAGCTCAAATAATTTGTTATTTTTTGCGTTCGTCGGCCCCCTCAGAGTCTTTACAATCCCCCTTCCAATTATGAAAAAAAAAGGGAGGGAAAGAATCTGAAAAATAAGTAGAAATCAACACGTCACACACTCATAGGGAGGGGGAGGGGGGGTTGAAAAAGTCTTGAGACGTTTTTGAGCCTATTTGACTAAAACTTGTGAGAACAGAATGGAGGGGGAAGAGTTGAAAAAGTCTTAAGAAGTTTTTGGGCCTATTTGACTAAAGCTTGTGAGAACAGAATGGAGAGGGGAGGGTTGAAAAAGTCTTAAGAAGTTTTTGGGCCTATTTGACTAAAACTTGTGAGAACAGAATGGAGGGGAGGGGGGGTGAAAAAGTCTTAAGAAGTTTTTGGGCATATTTGACTAAAACTTGTGAAAACAGAATGGAGGGGGGGGGGTCAGATGGAAAACATGAGTCGATATTCAATCTGGGAGAAACAGAATCAGTAAAAATCCATTTATGCCACTCGACTTGAGCCATTTTTTCGCTATTTCGATCAAAATTAGGGACCCAATAACCCCCCCCCCCCAATTCTCCAATCCCCACTAGGATGTTGAGATACTATTTTGAAAATGAACTCGTTAAATAAAATGCTAAAAAAAGGTTTTCGCAGTAGACTATTTTTTTTGCATTTTTAAATTGTAGATTTCAACTTCAGCATATGTCATTAAAAGTTGAGCTTTCACATCGAAAGATCAGTTTTGAGGTTTTCAAAATTTCAATTACCAATTTTTAACCACTTCTCGATTCTTTTGATCTTGATCTTGATTGAAAACACGCCAAAAAAATGTAGGTACTTCGAAGTTTAATCAGTCTTGAGATATAAACCTTCAAAAGTTTGGCAGGTGGCAGGGCAGTGGTCTTTAATATTGAAACTGAACTTGGAAAGGGACACAAATTTTAAAAAATTTGACAAAATTTTCTGGAAAAAAAATTGACAAAATTTTCTGAAAAAAAAATTTGACAAAATTTTCTGAAAAAAAAAATTTAAAAAAATTTTTTGGAAAAAAATTTGAAATTTTTCACACATTTTGAATTTTTAATTCGTTGAATATTTAAACTCAATTTTCACATCCACTTCACCAATCAACAACAAATTCAAATTTTCAAAAATTCTGCATCACAGGGTTTCCAGTCTCACAGAAAAATGAATTTCTCTAATTTTTCCCCTCTTTTTCAGATCAATTTTTTTCAATTTTCAAAAAAAAAAATTGGATCAAAAAATTGGAGGAAAAATACCTTAATATTACTCGTCTAGGTATTCTGGGTATTGGAATCTTGTGACAAACGGGAAGTGGGGGGGGGAGAGAGATAAAATATCTGAAAATTTTGAAAATTAGTACTTATGTCAATAATTTTTGAACATTTTGGTTTGACACTCTTTGACTTTTCTCACCACAGAACTGAAAAATACTCAAAAACCAAACCAGACCTCTTGGAGTAGATTTCAGAAGATTCACGCGAATAAGAAATTTCTAAAAATTTGAAAATCTTTTTGACTGAAAAAAATTGCAATGAATAATCTGAAGCCTGTAAGGATATTTGAAATCCACAATGAGGGTGAGAGAGGGGAGAGAGGAGGGGTTAGTAGCGTCCTAAAATTTGAAATACAGTGCTTTATTCATTTGAAAACATTTTATCGCCATTTTGACCTTTTTACTCAGCTGAAAAAAATGATACAAGTCAAAAAAAATCGAAATGGGAAAATTGAATCCTCCTTCCACAGCCCATTTATTCTAGTTTTTCATGCATCAAAATCAGAATGTTCATTTTCGTGTTCGTAAATCAAACATTGTTAAATTACATAAGAGAATTTTTGTGGCTTTCAAAAATTTTAAGACGCTCTCATTCAGTTTCAAAGCTGAAAATGTTCAAAAATGGAAACTTTTAGGTCAATCAACTGCCCTTTCCTAGCTCCCAGCCTGTTCCATGACCCTCATATCCCAAACATGGTATTTACTTTAGGTACTTATTTTTAAGCCAAAAAATTATAAAAATTCCCGAATCATAAGAATTTTTCATGTTTCCTAAATTTTTGAGGCACATGACCTCGTTGTCAAAGTTTAAAATTGGTTCATACGAAAACAAAAATTATTTTTCCATGTTCACCTCATACGAATTATCAAATTTTAGTGTAAAAAATCTAAATTTTTAACCAAAATCGATGGATTTAGCAATTGGGAGTACGAAAATCCTGGAAAAATTATCCGCAGAGTACCTAATAAGGATATTGGGATTTCGTTTATCACCATTTTTTCGCAATTATCTGCCTAATTTTAGGAGAAAAATTCTAGAAATATATTTTGAAGGAGACCTGTCTCTCTCAAAATTGTTTTTCCCCAAGTTCCTCCCCTTTTCTTGGAGCTGGTATCAACGTTAGGACAAAACCTAATGGATCTCTGAAATCTTCATGAAATTCTGAATCTGTATCATTTGAATTATTTTCCAATTTTGGAATAATTATGTACTTCAGTCACAATATTCGTTTAAATGAGAGACTTGAAAAAAAATTGAAATCGAAAAATTCAACTTTGAGAACCACTGGAATTTTGAAAATCGCTTTAGCTGCGGGTAGGTATTCTAAGAATGATCCAGTATGAGTTATTCGAGAAACAAACCCCCTCCCCCACCTCCATAGACCAAAACATGCGACAGCGAAGGTGCTTCATATGTATGCACAACTTTGGGACCCCCTGAATCGATTTAATATTATTCGTTCTCTAAAATTTGAAGGTATAAAAATATCAAATCATCAGTCAGTCCATTGATCGAATAAGTCGACTAAAATGTGACCAAATTCCACCCACAAAAAAAGTATACATAACAACATACAATAATAAAGAACCATGCAATTTATCGTAGTACATTTGGTGCAATGTCAAGCATAATTCAGTTCGTGTTCAACTTTAACCTTGCAAAATGTCGAATGCGTTGCGAATAAAGACACCTTCATTAATGTATGTAATGTATGTATGTATAAAGAAAGAAAAAAAAATGGAAAGAAAAAGAAGAATGTGCGGTGCGCGTAATCATAGCAATGTGCATAACACCTTCACGACAACTCTTTAGGCAGACATTCTATCACCGCAGCAACCACAAACTGAAACATCTATGTACTATCAACATCATCGTACTTGTAGTAGCACAATCCGGTAATTGAATCCAATCTGAAAGGTTTATTCACACCGAAGTCAGGTGGTGAGGTTGCGAGAGGATACGGAGGTGATATTTTCCTCCCAAACATGTCGTAAAAATAGGCAAACCTACTGAAAAAATTAAAAAATAATAGTTCTTTTTGCAGGTATATAATTGACAACTTTTTGTTTTATCACTCTCCTCCAGCAATAATAATCTGGGTTAATTTCTTACAATGAAACTTTCCTTACAGTTAACAGGGTCATCAAATTAAAATAATTATTTATCATTTCATTACTCATACTCGTATCAAGGGGCACCTGTAAGTACGTAATTTGCATCTTTATTTGCCAACTTCGATTTCTGGGAATCTTCTCTCTCATTTTACTGAACGAGATGGCCGAGGAAATTCAGAGAAAATTCTATTTTTTTACTACGAAATGCTCGTACGAGGTAGAAACTAGAAAAATGAATTCAGAGAACTCTAAAATTTGGCACATGATCTTAAAATGTACCCACTTATAGGTAAGTACTATCAAATATTTGAAGGCGAAAACAAGAAAAATTCCTGCAGTTTTCATTTCGCTCTCTCTAGGTATTAGCTGAGAGTTTTTTTTTCTTCTTATCTTATTTTTTTAAAATCAAAACTTCTCAACGAGTCCTCCTTCCTCCTCCCCCATCCCAAAAATAGTCAATTTGTATTTTATGAAGTACAAATTTGGGAGAGAGGGGGTCCAAAATCAAAATAAATTATTTTCTTTTTTTTTTCTTTCATGAACTGAAATCTACGGTACCATAAAGAGGAAGATAAGTCTCAAAAACTAAATCTGTGGAATATTGAACATTTCTGTACCTCTGTTGTGACACTCCTTGGAGGGGGAGGAGGCTTATAGTGCTGCAGAATAACCCAAGGGACGCAATAATTTTTGAACAAGACAAGTAAATCGAAAGAGGATCCCAAAAAATACACCACCAGCCCAAATTTCAGCTGCTGATTTCATTTCTCAAATTTTGATAAATAAAATATAATTACCTACTTATTATTAAAAATTTACGTTTTGTTTATTTCCCATGAAAAAAATCGAAATTTCATCAAAATAAGGGTAAGTGCTCAAATTTAGCTTACACCCTATTTTCGACCTCCCTGAGTCGATTGGTGATGCTTTCGAACCGTTCTGGAGCCCCTAAGCGGATTTGGAAATTTCTTCTTTTTTCTGGAATATTGAAGAATTGGTCAAAAATTATTTTTGAACTGACCCTTGTGAAATTTTGCAATGACCGCCTGAGAAAGGGTGCAATTTAGATGTCAACCAAAATTATATGTGAGTGCTTAAATTCATTTTTTTTTTTTGGTTATTCCAGATCAATTTGAAATTTCTGCAGGAAATTGAAAATTCGCTGAAGACTCCAGAATGACCTAAAAGTGGTAGTTTTTGAAGAGTGAGGGGGTGGGGGATGTGAAATAATCATTTATAATAGTTTATCATTATGTACTTATTATAGATTCAAAAGGTTAAAAAATGTAATAAAAAATTATATTTTTTTCAATTTTCAAAAATTCAGCAGAAATCCAAAAATGAACTTTGCTAGTTGACCCTTGAAAATTTGGGTTGCTGGGATTTTAAGACATGTCTTTTGATGGATCCAAGGACCTTCACAATGAAATCAATATCTCCACACCTCATTTTCCAATCCGCAAAACTTTCCAAGAACTTCGAGTAATAAAATTTTAAAAAAATAATCTTTGACCTTATGTTAAAAATTTTGCCACGAGTACGCCATGGTCAAAGGAGCATCTTCATTCTTCAAGTTGCAAGAAATAAAACTGATGAAATTAATTCAAAATTGGTAAAAATGTTATCTAATTATTTCCAATTTCTGTAAGTACCAGAATTCTTCTACAATATAATCCTCTCTTCAAGGAAAAATCTCCTTTGATCTAGAGCCTTTAAAATAGGAAAAAAGCACCATGTCTATGAGATTCTGAACAAAATGAAAAATGTTTTTAAAAAATTTTCAGACTTCAATTTTTTATTTTTGTTATTATTGATTTTTGTTTACAGTTTTGAGGCACTGAGGATTTTTTTTTTCTGAAAAAGGAACCAGGAACTTGGAAGAATTCTAACTCATAAAAAAAAATTTCCAACAAAAATTTTCCAGCTTTGATTTTTTTTTTCATTTTTTCCAACTTTGTAAGCTCACACAAAGGAACCAAAAAATAGCTTTGGGGACCAAAAAAATTTCGGAGACAAAGGGGAGTTTTTTTCATAAAAAAAGGCGTTAATTTACAAAAACATTGACGTAAAATTGTAAAATTCTCGGATAAAATCATTTTTTCCAACTTCTTTGTTTTTTATATTAGGGGAGGGGGGCTTTCAAGACGACTCAATTTCATGCGAGAATCGAGGATGCAAAAAAATCACCAAAAAAATGTTTCACAATAATATAAATAAGAATCACCCTATTGTTTCTCCTCTTTTCCCTCCACTTCCATCACCAATTTTTAAGAAAAAATTTCCCAAATATGATTGACTGTTGTTTTTCAAGTCAAGTTTTTTGGCAAATTTTTGGGTAATTTATTTTTATTCAATTACTTATTCGATTTCTTAAATTTGGAGAGTACAAAATTTTCAGCGATTTTTTCCCATAAAAACCAACAACATTGAAGGGGGTGGGGGACGTATAAAAAATCGCAACAAAAATTCAATAAGAGCCACTCATCCACCAAACCCCCTTCCTCTCTACTCCTTTCCATAAGCCCTAATTTTCAAAGAAGTATTCGCATGATTCGCCGATGATGTTTTTCAAGTCAATTTTTTTTCTCAACCGAATAGAATCCAAAAACATACCTTACGTATTTGTGATTTAATAACTTTTGCCCCGAAGTGAAATTTGGTCCAATTTGCAATTTTTTTTTTGTTGCGAAATCAAGCACATTAAGAAATATAATTCTAACGTGGTTATTGGTTAATAATTGAGAACCCAGCACTAGAGAACAAAGACGCAATTCCTTGAATTTTTTAGAAGGGAAGGGAAGAGGAGAGGGAGAGGAGGGAATATTTTTTCATATAAATGAACAATTGAAAAAATGATCGATCGATGAAGAAAAATATTTTTCATAATAGGTACATGCAATGAAACGTCGGTATAACACACTCGATAAATGTTGAGAAACGCTAGAACAAGTATTTTGTTAATTATTTACGTAAATCGGTTTGTTTCATTGCATTTATTATGAAAAATATCTTACAATGCAAGAATCGAACTCTTGTATACCTAATATTATATGAAAATTCCGAAATTGAATTTCGTCACGTGTTTTCTTACATGTACGGTTAGAGTGACGTCATTCTGAAGAATGGAAACACCTCCTCTCCCTCTCCACCGCCTGAATTTTTCAATTTTCTTGTTTTTCGCCAAAATCAGTAATTATCGCAATTTTGTCTAGCCACGATCGACAACGTTAGAAGTTAGAACTGATGTTTTTAAACAACTTTTTTTCTATTCAATGAAAGAGATGGAATGTTACATCACACGTAATAGGTAAGATTTCTACATAATTTTATTCTCATTGAATCGTTGTAGAAGACCTCTTTCGATGAGTTTTCATCAGATCGTTACTCAATGATAACTTCGTCTCTAAACCAATCGAAAATGTTATTAAAAAAATTATACGTAGAGGACTGGATTCTGCATTCTCACCCCTCCCCCCTTCTAACAGTAAAATGTTGGCAAAAAAGTGGGGGAGATGGAAAATTTGGTAAATTTGGGAAACGTTGAAAAGTTATGTAAGCTGGGAAAATCAAAGACTTGCCAAATACCATAGATTTTCACTTCTTGAATGATAAATTTTTTAAAAAATATTCGCCCGAGTAAAAGGGAGTAGAAAAATTCACTTCTCACATCAAAAGTACTTAATGTTGCAGTTGCTTTACTTGAATTTTTCCAAAAAAAAAAAATTTCAACGAAAATTCGGAAAAAATAATTTCTACTTTTTGTCAAAATTGGTTGTTTTTGAAAATATAAAAATTATGTCCCGAAAAAAATGAAGAATTGTGAATTTTCGAAAGCTTTTGCCCTCGTTTCATTCGAGCTTGTTTTTTTTTCTTTTTCAAATTGAAACATCTAAAAAATATATCAATCAACTTTTAAAATGAAAAAATGAACTCGTACAAAAGTATCGTTTTTATGCCTCTCAAAAGCGATTCTTCCTTACTTGGGCCTGTTCTCTTTTTTTATTTTTCAAAATTGAAATCCTAAAACAAACCTTTCAAATTCTAAAAATTTTAAAAGCCAAAAAATTAATTTCTCGTATAAACAAACATCGTTTTTAGATCTCTCAAGATGCAAATTTTCAAACGTTTTTGTCCTCGCTTCACTCGGGTCACTTCTCTTAATTTTTCGAAATCGATTTCTAAAAAAAATATCGTTTTTAAGCCTCTTGAACTCAAATTTTCAAAAACTTTCACCCTTGGTTTGTTTCTTGTTTTCAAATAAGAAAATTCGCATTTGCCCCCCCCCCTCACAAAGACAAAACAGAAAATGAAAATTTTTATACGTCCCATATGAATAGGATCAATCAACAAAATTGGTATTTTTACCCCTATATCAATCGACAAATTTTCAGTCGAATCCCCTCCTCCTCCTCCCCCTCTCAAAAAACCTCTTTGTAGTTTTGTCCCAAGAAATGGAGACAAATTGTATTTGCATCAGGCCCTCATTGGCTCTCGATGACCCTGGTATGAAATAGCGAAAAAAAGTGTGAAGTTTCAGTCAAAAATACCCCCCCCCCCCCCCCCCCAGAAAAGTGCACTTCTACATCGAAGTCATCGCCTGTTACACCGAAATCTTTGACCAAATCAACTCCGAAAAGTTCATGCAAATCATTGAATAGTTCCTTGTTTGGGAATGACAAGTTCAATGATGCTATGCTAATGATAATTCCAACGACGATTGTCAAGACGATTCTGTGCGCACTACAGACTTAACAAAATGGCGATTATTACGCGGCCAAAATTGTTCAAAATCTCAAGACGTCAACGATCTCACTAATTACGTTGAGATCGAGATTTACTTGGCTGAATTTAAAGTTTCACCAAAGTCGTATGCGGAAGCTGTTTGAAGCCAAGACTGTTTCAAATCGAAAGATACTATGGATACTCAGAAGAAATCCATAGTCGCTAACAACTCACCGAATCTAGGTTTCAGACCTCGGGGAAAGCGATCAGACATTGTTGCATCTGATGTTTCCTATCGATTGTTGATCAGTAGCAAGTGAGCTGCTTTACATTGCCAGAGACACACGCATCAACGTAGCTAGCACGTTATTGAGATCTCTGATGGAAGTTTTACTACAGAACTACAGAAGACATCAGCTGTCTAAAACTCAAATCGAAGACAGCTCAAATGTTCCAGCTATGCTGATTTCACCGAATGTCTGAGTACATTTCACTAGACAACTGGCATACCCATCTAAAATGTTGACCCGGAGATATTGTGGATCCAGGTACGTGATCAAGTTGCTTATCAGAGCTGATTGCCGCTATCAAATTTGAGGAAACATGATCGACGTACTTCATGTCTATACGGCGCAGTTTTGCTGTCAATTTACTTATTGCTTGATAATTTTTAAATTAGGGAAAGTGTTAAAAATAATGTAAAATTGTGTCATTATCTGTAAGGGTAAGGTATAGACAGTGTAGAGGAAGACGAAAATCTTCAACGGGAGAAAATTCAAATACCGTCCTCCAATGTGTAGCTTGCTTGAACTAATCCGACAGAGCGCGTCAGATCGAAATGCGTGCTAAGAAAACGTAAACATGCGAGCAAAACAGCCGTAGACGCATAGGATAAATGCGTTTTCTCCCATTTTTCATGAAAATGAAGTGGTTTGGAAAAATTTTTTTTGGACTTGAACTAAAGAAGATGAAATTTCCTATCGATTGGTATAAATTTTTTTCAATTTCACACGAAAATGGTGATTTTTAATATTCATTTTTATGGACAAATTTTTATGCATGTCAATTTTGAATTAAAATTACGCGAAATTTTCATCAACTACATCGTATTTTAATAAACCAAAATTTGCAGAATTTTATCCTCTTCAAAATGAGTTTTCATTCAAAACGCTAGCACTAACAGTTCGAAACTTATTGAAGCTCAAAGTCGTAAAAAATTGTTGCGCGCGGTAAAAATTCAACTTCAATTAAACTGCTATTTTTTTATAGCGCTTTGGATAATAAACAAATTTTGAAGAGGATAAAATTCTGCACGTTTTGAGTTTGGCTTATTAAAATACCTATGTGTTTTCTGAAAAATGAAAATTAAAGTGAAAATTTCGCATAGGTAAGGTAATTCTAATTCTAATTCAGAGTTGACAATTATTGTATATTAATGCACTTTCCCATTTTTCCCTCATTTGTTTGGACATGAACTAAAGAAAATTAAATTTCCTGTTGATTGCCTGATTGGTAATATTGATTATTGACATACATATTTTTTCTCAATAGTCAATTTTGTACAAAAATTGTGATTTTTAATTTTAACATTATATTATTTTTTATGAACAAATTATACGAAATTTATCATACAATTCTATTGGGAACGGGCACCTTAATACGGTGAGTTATTCATTTTTGAACGAAAGTATTATTTACATTTTTTTCATTGTTGTTTTTGGCCAAATTACAATTTACGGGTAATTACCGGGCGATTTAAGGCAAATTGACCAAACTAACCAAGTATTTTTGGTTTGTTTGCTCAACAAATCAGTCGACAATATTTGGTTAGTTTGCTCACTTCACCTTAAATCGCCCGGTAATTACCCGTAAATTGTATTTTGGCCAAAAACAACAGTGAAAAAAATGTAAATAATACTTTCGTTCAAAAATGAATAACCCACCGTATTAAGGTGCCCGTTCCCAATGGCTGTATTCAATATTCATATTTCATATTCATACCTACCCTCTTGGATTTGGAACTTGAAAATTTTTTTTTACTCAAAAAAAAAAAGAAAAGTCAGCAAAGCTCCAAAAAAATTTACATCTTGTCATTTACTATCGAATTGTAATTTTTTCCGTTGGAAAAAATGATTGATGATTCTAGGACAATTTCAATTCGAGATTTTTTTTTCAACATTTTTTTATTGAGTTGATGAACTTTTTAATTTTTTTATTTTAAAAGTTTTTTAGGAGAATTTTTTCTTGAAATTTTATTTATTTTACATAAATATTATGAGCTATGATGCCATGAATGATGAAATTGAAATCGGGAAATTGAAACATCGGAGCTAGCATTCGGAGGTAAGTATTTTCATTATACATGTAAAAAAACTTACGTCCGAATGCTAGCTCCGATGTTTTTTTTACAATATTATAGAAATATAACAATAAATAAAATAAAAATATAGGTAATTTGTTTGATCAAATTATTATTTTTCAAATTTTCATTTCTGTTGTAAAGTAAATGAATTAAAAATTTAAATGAAAATAAAAAATGCAAAAACTATGAGAAATTGTTATTTTTATTTCAAGTATTAGGTATAGGTAGGTACATATTTAATCATGTACTGAAATATCACTAGGAAAAAAAGGTAAGAAATGAGAAACTGAATTTATTTATTTCTCTATTACGATGAAAAAAATCAAAAAAATATAAAATAATAATTTGATCGATCATTTTACACTTATTATTATTTATTCTTACGAGCATAATTTCTATATTACTATATTGTAAAAATAATTACCTCTGATGTTTCAATTTTCCGATTTCATGGCTCATATTTATGTAAAAGGAATTTAAAAAACATTAAAAATCATTTATTTCAAAAAAAAATTGTCCTAAAAAATTTTTTAGCATAAAAAAATGAAAAAATTGATCGTGTACAATGTGTGTTTCATATAAAACTCCCTATAATGTTGCGAGAGAGTAACGCGCATTTCGCCGCGAGCGCTCTCTATAAGGCGGCGACGTCGTTACTGACGTTTCTGAAAGTGCTAGATTTTCGTCTTCCTCTACACTGTCTATAGGGTAAGGACACCCAAAACTGACCAGTGCCTAATCCCAACCACCCTTTATATCTCGTCTGTTATCAGCGCTACCTCTTGAAAAATGATATAAAGGCGTTCCTCTATCACAGACAATTAATTTAAGACCAACCCAACAACTGTTAAGCCAAAACTCGCAAAATAAATTGAATTTTAAGAAATTCCATGATCAAAAAATTGTTTTTCACCATTTTTTATCACCAAAAATTTTCAACTTGTTATAACTAATTTTGTGGTGTTAAATATGATTTGTGATCGTGATTTAAGTGAGATTTTTATGGTAAGTATTGCCTTTTTTGTAATCAATCTCAGGTATGTATAGAAAGTTTTTACAAAAGTGTAAAACAATATTGGTCTCCTAATCCCAACTACCCATAAGATCATATAAATTCAGGGTGGTCAGGATTAGGGTACCAAATTCATTGTTCAAACAGTCATTTTAGAGGTGCCTCGGAAGAAAATTCTAAAAAGCCATAAAAAATTATTCTATAGCCCCAAAATTTTATTATGAGTTGGGTGAAGGTTCAATCTATCTTTTAAGCCATTTACTGTATTTTCATGTGAAATAGTATTTTATTGGTTGCTGCACTTTCAAATGTGGTTGGAATTAGGTTAGGATACCCAACTTTTTGGAGGTGGTCAGGATTAGGGTACCAAAATTTGAAAAATAATTTTTGAGATGTTGCGGGAAAAAATTCAAAAAAAATATTAAGAATTATTCGTTTATGCCAAAATTTTGATATGAGTTAGGGGAAGGTTCAACCTATCTTTTAAGCCATTTTCCATGTTTTGAAGTGAAATAGTCTTCGATCTGTGGCGGTTTTACTAAAAGTGGTTGGTTTTGGGGCTCCTTACCCTTATTTATTCATTTTGTTGTAAATACGGGTAATTCTTCGAACTATTGAGATACATTGTACTGGTCAAGTCAACAAACATCAAAGATGACTTTGTAACATTTTTTATACTCGCGATTCCGATTTTCGAATATTCAAGCTAATGTCCTGATCTTGTATTATGGCGATTTTCTACTGTTTATTTTTCTGTACATATTTTGTATCATGTGAATATGTATGTTTAAATACATCGTTTTATTTCGAAGTGTGCATCGTATTTTATCACCTCCCCCCAGTGGCGTAGCCAAGGGGGGGGCGAAGGGGGCCATGCCCCCCCCCCTTGAGAGCGAAAATTTGAAAGAAAACATGCAAAAATGGACGTCTTTTCGTTGTTTGGACTCATTTTTTCCAAAAATTTTCGCTCTCGCTTCGCTCGAGCAGTAATTTTGCCTTCATTATCATAAAATCACCACACATTACCATAGATTTCCAGAAAATTACCCCTCATTTCGATTTTTCATGCCTAAAAATCTGGTTTTGCCCCCTCCTTGAGAAAATCCTGGCTACGCCACTGCCTCCCCCCCCCCTCAAAAAAAAAAGAAAAACACAAAATTTTGACGTTAAAACTTCTAATATTGAAAATTATTTTTTTGTACCTCATTAATTGTAAATATTCTAAAGTTTTTGTCCTCGTCGTTTCGCTCGGGCAAAGAAATTTTTTCAGTCCTCTTTTAAAATATTATTTTCAAAGATCAGAAGTTCAAAAATAACACGAAAAAAGGTGCGAATTTTGGATTTTGGATTTCAATACCAATTAACCTTGCAATATGTAGAACAATTTAATTATTTTTTTAAACCTTACTTTTTTTGAAAATTTTAAATCATTCAACATCTTTGCAACTCCTCCTTCAAGTATTTTTTCCAACCAAATCTGGATAATTATCTGAAAAAATCCTGAAGGGCAGGGGGATGTGTCTCGGGTGAAAAGTAGTGAAAATGTCAGTCTCATCGCCCCCCCACTCCCTGACACATCACTTCATCACGTCTCTGATCACACTTACCAACGACCTCGATCAATTTCTCACTCTCGCTCCTCCTCAGACCCCTAATCCTCGACGTATTTCACTGCCAAAAAAAATCCTCACCCGATGTTTTCCAAAACCCAAAATTATGACCACGTGAGTACGGAGTACCTCAACAAATGTCTACACCTTTATAGTATACCTTAACCTATAAATCACAATGACTACCGTCACCATCTCTATGCGACGAGACGACGATGGAAAAATTACTCACACTTCTGCATAGGACGCGACTAACTCAGGTCTCATCAACAGAGACGGAAAGGTCATTGAGAATATCGAATTCGACTTGTATAAACCATTGAAAACGTACTTCGCGTCATCCGAAGCTTCTCTGGCCATATTACCAGCCGAGGTGGGAGGTTCGTTCGAGGTCCCTCGTTGAGGTAAAGCTTGTAATATCGAAATTTCTTGCACCTAGGAACAAAAATAAAAAAATAAAAATAAATACTAATAAAAAAAAAAAAAATAGGTACAAATTACTCTTAAAGCTACCTAAATTAGCACCCATAGCTCATATAGCTGGGTAAGTATACTGTGTATTTCGACGTTGGAAATTCTGAGAATTTCAACAATCGTCGTATGTATACGTATACCTACGTATAATGAACGCATGCACTGATGAACGTTATAATTTATAAGGTGAACGAGTTTCCTTTCCACAAGGTGGTACATACATATTATGAGTACTACGTAGTCATATGTGTGTCTCTGTCTATGTCTACCTCTCTACCTTCGTATGTACCTACGAGATTTAGGTGTTGGATAATTTTGTTGTACAAATATAAACTTGTACCTACGAAAAATCTTATACTTATGTCGCCAATAGTGAAAAATTCTTCTCTATTCCAATCGATATTCGGATATAACTAGCCAAGGTTTTCCTAATATTAAATTCGAGACGATCTCTCCCCTGCCTGTGTGTTCGATTCATCGTCGACCAATTTGTCTATCAATTTCCTAACAGTATTTTCAGCTCGTACCTACCTACAAAATACATAAATAAACCAACGTCGTCGTCGAGAGCCCTGCGCCATTCAATTCACGCTTCGCTGCTGCAATTTTTTTTCTATTCAATTTCAATCCCACAGAAGGTATATCTATATACATACGAGAACGATTAAATAACCGGTTTCGGCGATCTTGGCATCGTATATACTCGTAAGTACATACGCGATCAACACGTTATTTTATTTATGTACATATTATGTAAACATTGGTCAGCCCTCACTTCCCCAGCCGTTAATTGTTTAAGGAATTATTCGCCATTTAACGTGTTTGCTGATAGAGAAGAAAGCGCACAGCACGAGATCTCAGATCACAGTGAACAGGATTTTTCCTATACGGATTAGAGCTGTCAGTCCGAGTGTCCGCCAAAGCCTGCCTGTCGATGAAGGAAACCCCATCGTATGGCAGACGGAAATGGAAATTACCTGTTCCGCGTAGGGGAAATACCCGTCGAGCGTCGCGCCCGACATCGACACCCGGGTTGTCGAATAATTTGCATTTTATAATGAAATTTTATGTATAGTACATAATATTCGAACATGGAAGAAAATTTCGTAACGCTGAGATTTGAAAATCAACAGGTGTATTGTTCCTTTGCTGGAAAATCCATCCATATAGGTAATGTACATAGATTGTGACAATGTAAATCATGCGGCATCCTTTCCAGGTTGGGTTTCCTGGGCCTAAGGCGTATGGCCATGCAAGAGCCAAAGCACGTGTCGCCAATCACGCTTGTACCTACCTACCGGTATTCGATCCATATTCCATTTTCACGTGGGCTCGATGCCAAAAAATTTGTGAACTGGGCGAAGAAAAAATAAAATTCTACTTTCGATCGATTTAAAAATAAACCGAGATACGAGTATGTGTACGACTGTACGAAGATGCGATTGCGATGCTTGATTATGGTGACCTTTCTCCTTTCGTCGTCGACGACGCCGCCGGCCGTATAGTAGTCTGGCTTCACTTTTGGCTCAACTTTGTATGTAAATTCGTTTTAATAAACGATTCTTGAAACTGAACGAAGGAATCTGCGATGTTCTCACGAGAGTATGAAAATATATTTAATTCGGCGAATTCAAAACAGGCAGAAATCGAAGAATTGATTTTGGCGTCAAAAATAAAACTTTAGATCAAAAATTCGATGATGAACGAAAATCGATAAATAGAACCTCAAGAATCGATTAATTGGCGATTTTCGATCTCATATGATCGAACACATTCGAAATTAAGAAACCAATTTTAGACTCAAAAACAAAATTTTGGATCAAAAATCAATTATAATCGAAAATCGATAAATCGAACCTCAAAAATCGATTAATTTGCGATTTTTGATCTCGTATGATCGAACACTTTCGAAATCAAGAAACCAATTTTAGACTCAAACACAAAGTTTTGGATCAAAAATCGATTATGATCGAAAATCGATAAATCGAACTCTACAAATCGATTAATTTGCGATTTTCGAGAATACGTTCAAAATTAAGAAACTAATTTCAGACTCAAAAACGAAGTTTTGGATCAAAAATCGATCATGATCGAAAATCGATAAATCGAACTCTACAAATCGATTATTTTGCGATTTTCGATCTCGTATGATCGAACACGTTCGAAATTAAAATTAAGAAACCAATTTTACACTCAAAAACAAAGTTTTGGATCAAAAATCGATTATGATCGCAAATCGATAAATCGAACTCTACAAATCGATTAATTTGCGATTTTCGATCTTGTATGATCGAATACGTTCGAAATGAAGAAACCAATTTTATGCACAAAAACAAAGTTTTGAACCAAAAATCGATTATGATCGAAAATCGATAGATCGAACTCCGCAAATCAATTAATTGGCGATTTTCGATCTCATACGATCGAATACGTTCGAAATTAAGGAACTAATTTCAGACTCAAAAACAAAGTTTTGAATCAAAAATCGATAAATCAAACCTCAAGAATCGAATAATTATTGGCGATTTTCGATCTCATATTTTGGTGGGGGCAGATGTTCGATATGAAAAAATCCTTTTTAGTCCCAAAATTCCGAAAGAGTTACGATAGAAATGACAATAAAAAAAATCAAGTCATAAAAATTTTGAAAGTGTTGCACGTCAATTGTCTTAGAAGAGATAAAAAGAGGTAAGGCCAAAAAAAGATTGGTCCCCCTCCTTCCTCGCACAAATTTTTAAATTTTTTTCGGTTTAGATGAATTTTTACACTTTAGTTCTCCCTCTGATTTTAGAGAAAAATCATAGCCAGTTTCTAATACTTGATTCAATGAAATTTTTTTATAGCATGTGCTGCTGTCTAAAAAAATGTATTTTAGAATCAAAATTCCGAAAATGTTTTCAAAGTAGGATTAAACTACACCAAAAAAAGGCTGAATTTTGCAATTTTTTGGAAAAGAAGGGCTGGATGGAGACAACAACACGAATTTCTCTAGCCGAGGGTAACATTTCCAAGGCACGCTCCGGCCCCAGCTGATCTTAATGCCCATTTTCGTCAAGTTAAAGAGTTCTCAAAATGAGGCTATTTTGTGCAAATAAATTTTTCCATCGTTTTTTTTCTTCATTCAAGTTCTTGGTAAGAGAAGAGAAAAGTTGAAAAAAGGGCAAAATTTAATGCAATTTTTGAACATTCCCACAGAAATAGGTAGGTATTATTAATTTCTAAGAGAAAAAATTCATCAATTTTAATAAAAACAGAATTATAGAGAAAAAAACTCGATAAAATGAACTCATCCAGCAAACCAATGTTTTTTTTTCAGTTTTTTTAAAAACGAAAGTCATTTTTGAAGATTAGCCAACAAAAACGTCGAAAATTACCAAAAATTTCATTTTAGTGCTCTTACTCCACAATAGTGTCAATTTTCATTGAAAAAAAAAACAGAAAATTTGAACTTTTTGCGAAGGCTCAACTGAAAATAAAATAGTGCTGGAAGCCTACAAAATTTTTTAAAAATGGTAAGAAATGGAAAAAATGACTAATAATTCAATATTTTGTCTAACAATTTGCTTCCAAACGAGCTCTTTTTCAAGAAATAATTCTCCCAAAATTATGTTGGTAACTTACTTATAAAGGACTTCACAAGGTAAAAATTAATAAAAGATGAAATAATTTTGAAACAGACCGGAAATTTTTTTATTCTTTTTTTTTTTTTTTGATTTTTATTACAACTTTATTGTGAGGCTTCTCTACAGAGGGAGTAACTTGGCTTTGAGGGCTGAGGGACACTTTTCCAAAAAGGTGGTTAGTAATCGAATAATATCGCAAAATTTAAAAAAAATAAATAAAAACTCTAGTTTGATTATACTTAAGTTACTTTTGGAGGAGAGGCTTTTACAGAGACACCAACATTTATTGGGACACCTGGAGAAGTTTTTCTTTGAAAAGGATGTTATTTAAAAAGAATTTTGGTCCAAAAATTGAGAATTTCCAATCACAGAATTTTCTGTCAGATTTTTATACTTCTGAATTTCAAACTTTGGTGGGCTTTTGGTATCACTTTTTTTGGACTGATGGAAAAATTAAAAAAATAGGGATTAAGTAAAGAATATTTCCATAAAATCCAATAACTTTAGGTGGCAAGAGCATAAGAATACGAATACGAAGCTTCAGAATGAGAACCGCGTCCTATGAAAGCTCACTTGAAAATTTCACCAGCTTGATAACAATTTTGAGGGTCCTATACAGTTTGAATACTTCGAAAAATCTTGAAAATTGGAGGAAAAAATTATTAATTACAGTATTATTCAAAAAAACGTGGCTCAATTTTTAAACCAACGAGGAAAATAGTACCTATAGGTGTTTTTGAAAGCTTAAATTTTTCAAATACATAATGAAATTGGACAGATTAGCAGCAAATTGCAGAAAATCTTTCATTTTGGCCATATTTGAATCGGTGGGAACAGAAAGGGGCTAAGTCCATTTTCGCACTTTTCAGGAATAACAAAAAACTGATTTATTTGAAAATCAAAAATTTTTGGTAAACGTGCTTAAGGTCATTGAAAGAGTACCCCAAGACACCTTTTGGTACATCGAGGGGCTATTGCCTTCTAATTATATGTAAATGTAACAAGATCTGAGAAATATATTCTATTCTATTCTATTTTTCCGTATAAAATTATTCGATTACACCATCTGAGCAAATTTTAATCAGCTAGAAATAGCAAGTGTCAGGGTGACAGTTTTAAATCTTGTTTCGATCATTATTTTGAACCTGAGAAACTGGAATTGAGAATTTTACGACCAAATTATTTATGACGGTGATTCAACCATCAATGAAAATATCAGTCTATGTTGATGTAGATAAACGCGGTACCGGCTTTGATAAATAATTAGAAATTTTCCATTCAGAAATACATATGTACATAGGTACATTACATACCTACAGCTCCTTTGAGTCCCTTAGTCCGGCATATAACAATAGGAATAATTTCACCCCCTCCCTTTTTCTTAAATGGGACATCCTAAGAAACATTTTAAAGCAAACTTGCCAAAAAAAAGTTGACCATACTAAAAAAAAATGGCGGCCATTTTGATTGACAGATGAAAATTTAGGCCACAAATGAGGGGAAAAAATCAAAATTTCACCAAATTGACCTAGACTGCTGAAATTTGGGATAAATCCTATTTTCGACCTGCCAAATCGATTGAGAACGGTTTCAAACAGTTTTGAGCGGTTCTGGAGCCTCCAGCAGATTTTTGAAACTTGAAATTTCCACAAAATTTTATCAACTGCAGTTGGAAAGCCAAAATTCATTCTGTAAACTAATTTCAATACGCTGTGAAGTCGACTGCAGGACGATTTCAAGTCGTTTTGGAGCCTCCGGCGACTTTTTGAAAATTACTGGAGCCTCCAGAACGTATTTAAAACTTGAAATTTCCACAAAATGAAGTTGAAAAGTCGAAAGTTCGGACACACATATTTTGTGCCATTCTTAAGAGAAACAGAAATTTCTAAAAAGTCGCTGGAGGCTCCAAACGGATTGAAACTGCCTGCAATTCTTCTCAGAATAATGTCAAAAATATACAATGTAAACTGAATTTCATCTTTTTACTTCGAACGAAGGCGGAAGGGTAATTTTGAAAATTTTCAAAGTATATGAAATCGATGGACAAAAATACGTTCCAGGCTGGAATACACCGATTTTGAAAAAAATAACGGGTACCTTATCGGCCACGAAGATCCAAAAAGTAGCTAGACTAGAAGATTCAAAATACGACTCGAAACCACCTGTCGTGCATTTCGGCCTTTCAACTCCATTTGATGAAATTTTGTGGAAATTTCAATTCTCAAAAATCCGCTGGAAACTCCAGAAATTTTCAAAAAGTTTCTGAAGGCTCCAAAACAACTCGAAATCCACCTGAAATCGACTTCACGCGTGTTTAAAATTTGAGTCCAGACCCAGACTAAATTTCGTCTTTCCAACTTCATTTGATGAAATTTTGTGGAAATTCCAAATTTCAAAAATCTGCTGGAGGCTCCAGAATTGCTCAGAACTGTTCGAAACCGTTTTCAATCGTCTTAGCAGGTCGAAGATAGGGTTTATCCCAAATTTCAGCTTTCTAGGTCAATTTGGTAAAATTTTGATTTTTTTGCTGATTTTTTGGTCTAAGTAAATTCGATTTTTAAAAATTTTAATCACGTGCTTAAGGTTGAAAGTGCAGCGTGAATTTTGGATTTTCAACTACATTTTTGATGCAATTTTATGGAAATTTCAAATTTCAAAAATCTGCTGGAGGCTCCAGAACTGCTCAAAACTGTTTTCAATCAATTTGACAGGTCAAAAATAGGGTATATCCCAAATTTCAGCTTTCTATGTCATTTTGGTAAAATTTTGATTTTTTTTACCGATTTTTGACCTAAAGTCGATTTTCAAAAATTCACCAAAAATCAAAAAATGCACTCGTCACTTGAAATTTTGACTGGTGATGAATTTTTGCATGTTTTTTCGTTCTATAGCTTTGTCCAGTTCAAAAAATTTTGTGTAAGTCCAATGTTGGAAAGTAAAATTTGCGATTTCAGCTCACCTGTGGATCAAAATGGCCTCCATTTTATTATTAAGGCCAACATTTTTTTTTGTCATGTTTGCTTTAAAATGTTCCTTAAGATGTCTCGTTTAAAAAAAAATTGTCTTACAGGATCGGTGAAGAGGAGGGGGGCGGGGGTTGCAATTTTTTCCATTGCCATTAATTCCAGTCTACCGAAGTCCAAAAATGACTATTCTCACAACGACTCATGCATTATGTATTATTTCTGCTGATCCAAAATGAATTCACCACTCTCAATCATTCATTCGATCAATGACCCGAACACCTCAACCAATTAATCGATTCGTCTTTGGTATCCATATCCATATTACGAGTAAATACGTAACTCTACATAAATCATGCATTCATGCCTTATCCTTACATAGGATCATTCATCTGAAACGAACCTGCCTCATCTCTTTCTGCATTTTATCGTACTCATCGCTCGCGATCGTTTCGTAAGCCGACTCGTCCGCTTCGGCATCATTTTCCAAACTATCTCGGTGAAATTTCCGCATAATTTCCGGTATCGGCCGCGGCCTCCGGCATTCAGAACCTTCTGTACAGGTTTTTCCAGTATTTACACCGTACGAGAGAAGCAGTGAGAAAATCTACAATGAATTCAACACATAGATAGACACACACATACTACATCTGTAGCTAGTGTAGGTAATGAATTTTCTCAGATGTGTGAGATGAATTCTTCTGAAGGTCGTTTCAAAAATGGAAATTTCCGGTTGAACGAAACTGTCGCCGATGTTATGGTAGGCCTACCTACAGATAGCGGTGAACATCGTGTTAGGCGAAAAAACCGGTTGTTACGATATACACTCTTTTTACATTGCAATTCCACTACCTATATAGTTTTAAAGACCATTAAGTACATATTTATCAATTTTTATCACCATTACTTACCATTAAAAACATTAAACTTAATAGTTTAATTGTAAATCTGCGTTTCCCAGTATGGTTCTTCATTATGACACTCAAGATAGGTAAGTACGTATAGGTAAACGGGTATCTCGATGCAAAAAAAACACACCAGCAGCCACTTCGATGCACGTCGAGTATATCTTCAAGTTTTTATTTAATCGCGATATAACACTGGACAAAATGAAAAAAAAAATTCAAATCAAATCTTACACAGTTGAAAAAAATGCACAAAAAACAACAAACACTATTTAACACTTTTTTTTAAAAAACAACGCGACGATAAGTAATATTAACGTTAAAATACGTAACGCGTATCCGTCTCGAAAGAACGGAACTTCATTACTGAAATGATAATTAGTACGAGTACGCAACTTTATAACAAGTTGCCCCTCTGGCTTTGGTTCATGTCGATAAACCAAACTATCGTAATTCAAACCAGAAAAAATCCCCACCTCTGCAAAATCGTACTGTAAACAACGCTGAACTTTCATACTGACCCTGACCACTAGTCTAGCGCCGGTCTTATCGTTATCTGGTGTCTTGTTCGCGAGCGCGAGATCATACTATTAGCGTGTACTATAGACGAGAACGTCGGAAAAATGCCATCTCCATAGCAGGAGGCTGGACTTGATGACTTGGATCGTTGGAGCGTGGGGATGATGATGAGACGATTGCTCAAGGGCGATTTACTGCAGTCGAGAAAAATTCTTCAAAGGACTGATCGGTGATTATGGAAAGGATTTTTCTCTCGAATGGATTACGAAAAATTTTCACAGATGGTGGATTCGGTATTCGTGAAGCTGCAGGTGGGCAAAAATTGGAAAAATACACGTTTTTAATGCATTTTTATGAAACGTAAAATTGTGAAAAAAATATAATAATTGTAAGGTAAAAATACCTGTGCTGATTTTTTTTTTCAAAGTTTAAATTTAAAAATAAACAAGTGGATTGAATTTTTTTTTAATTGAAAAAAGACGATCAATAATGGCGTGAGAATTATTGTTTTATGTACGTATTACTCGTATTTTTCATCTTTTAATTTCATTTTTTTTTTCATCTCAAGTATTACTTTAATTTGTTTCAAAAAAACACTTCACAAATTTAGGTATAAACTCTCACAATACTCACAAAATTTAAAGTGCTGACGTGCAATTTTTAATTTTTGGTGAATTTTAGAAAATCAAATTTGGGTCAAAAATGTGAAAAAATCAAAATGCCATCAAATTGACTTGGAAAGCTCAAATTTGGAATATTTTTTTGCTTTCAAGCCCCCCTCTTCAAAAAAAATTTGATTGAAAACGTTTTCGAACCACTTTCAGAAGTTCTGTAGCTTCCAGCAGATTTTCGAAAATTGAAATTTCCACTGAATTTTACCAACTAAAAATGGAAAGCTAAAAGCCACACCATATCTTAGTTTCAACATGCTGAGTCGACTGGAACTGGTTTCAAGTCGCTCTGGAGCCTCCAGCCACGTTCCAGAAATTCAAGTTTTCCAAAAAAAAAAAAACGTACATAAAATAATTGTAAAAATCAACTTTAAGCATATGCTCGCGATTGATGCTAAATTTTTAGCTACGGAATCGGTGGACAACAAATTCCATGGCGTTTCTGAAAAGCTGAAATTTCCAAAAAAAATTGCTGGAAGCTTCTGAACAGCTTAAAATCATCCTGCACTTGACTCGGAATGTTGAAAATAGGGGGTGTAAACTGAATTTCAGATTTTTTTTTTTTGTTAAACCGTAAGAGGAAAGTTAATTTTACAAATTTTCAAAGAACGGAAATGCTGGAGAAAAATACGATTTCGAACACGCAGCCAAAAATGTTGGAAAAATTACGTGTAATAGGTCAAGTGGGTCCTGTGGGTCACTAAAAAGTGCCAATCGCGCAAGCATATCTGCTAAAGTTGATTCAAACAGATTTTTTTTTTTTTTTTTTGAAAACTGGAATTTCCAAAATTTTGCTGGAGGCTCCAGAATGATTGGATTCCAACTGCAGTCGACTTCACAGAGGTACAGAGTGACTTTTAGCTTTTCCAACTTGATTTGAAAAAATTTCGTGAAGATTTCAACTTTGAAAAGTGTGCTGGAGACTCCATAACTTTTCAAACCGTTCGAAACCGTATTAAGACGATTGAAGGGGGAAGGGGGGTTCATTCTGGGTAAATTTAACGAAATTATGATGTTTTCATCATTTTTTTTGGCAGAAATTTGATTTTCAAAAATTCGACAAAAATCGAAAAATTGCATTTAAGCATCTGAAATTTGAAAGCTGGAGATATTTTATTGCGTGCTTTTCCAAATCTAGCTGGGCTCGCTTCAAACATTTTTCTGAAAGTTTTAATATTTCTTTTGGTCTTATTGAAAAAAAAAAACATGTCAAGCCTCAACTCTGAAAATTTTATAATTATATTCTAATAATTTCAGACCTATTTTGACTCTGAGAGAATAGAGGTTTATTTTTAAAATCCTAAATTGAAACCATAAGGCTCGTACTAAATTTTTTTCCAAAAAAAAATAGTAATCGAAAAAGTGATTTGCAAACGCAAGCAAAACATTTTAATGTAGAAAAAAATCACAAGAAAAGACAGAATGCTCTAGTAATTTTTTTTTATTTTATAAAAAGTTGATTTTCTGAGAAAAAAGTGAGACTACTGGACAATTTTTGGTTACAAAATGAGAATTTTGTATTAGCAAAATACAGAGAGGCTTTGACAATTTTAACAAGAGGAAAAGTTTTTGAAAAAGAGTTTTTTTTAGATCTTGGTTTTTTGTGAAAAAAACGACAATTTTTAGCAATAAACGAGAATTTTTTACAACTTTTCACAAAAAGCAAGACTTTGACAATTTTGCAAAAACTGAAAAAGCAAGATTTTTCGACAATTTCTGGCAAAAAAAAGGGATACCTGAAAGAAAAAGTAAACTAAAATCTTTAACAATTTCTCTAAAAAGCAAAAATTTAACGATTTTAGCAAAAAGCAGAAATTTTTGGAAATTATTGGCAAAGAAATTTTTTCGAAAAGTAAGACCTTTTACATTTTTTAGATAAAAAACCATCACTTTTGGGTAATTCTTGGCAAATTTTGGCAAAAAGCATGACTTTGATAATTTTGAAAAAAAGAAACTAAAAAAGCAGGACTTTTGAGAAAAAGAACGATTTTATAGATTTTTTTGTTTAAAAAAAAACGACAATTTTTAGCAATTTTATCAAAGCGAGATTTTTGAAATTTTTGAAAAAAGCAAGACTTTGACAAACTGAAAAAGCCAAGATTTTATTGGCAATTTCTGGGGCAAAAAAGGAAGGGTTTTGAATTATATAATTTCTAAAAGAAAAAATGAACCAGAATCTTTAGCAATTCTTCTAAAAATCAAACATTTTTTTAAAGGGCAAAATTCAAAAATTTTAGCAAAAGTAGAAATTTTAGAAATTATTACCTAAGTAAAGAAATTTTTTTGAAAAATTAGACCTTTTTACATTTTTTAGATGAAAAATCATCACTTTGTGGTAATTCTTGGCAATTTTTGGCAATTTTTGGCAAAAAGCAAACATACTTTTGGACATTTTCTGGAAAAAAAAATACTCGAGCCTTTTTGGAATTTTTGCAAAAAAACGAGAATTTTTACTAATTTTTGAAAACGCGAGAATTCTTGACAATTTTTGGCAAACAGCAAGACTGGGTCGTTTTAGCTATAAAAACAGAATTTTATGGCAATTATTGGCAAAAAAATGACTTATTTTACCAATTTTGCCAAAAACAACAAATTTTTCTAGAAACAAATTTTTAAATGTTTGCAAAAAGCAAAATTTTTAAAAATTTTTGGCAACCATTGAGGCTTTTACATTTTTTAGGGAAAAAATGACACTTCTTGGTAATTTTTGGAAATTTTTGGCAAAAAAACTAAACTTTTGGACAATTTTTTGGAAAAAAGTAAGACTATTTTTCGGAATTTCTTCCAGAAGAACGATAATTTTTACTTATTTTCGAAAAAGCGACAACTTTTGACAATTTTGGAAAAAAGCATAACTTTTTATCAATTATTGGCAAAAAACGATTGGTATGTTTCCTCATTATTGTTGAATATGGGAAACTTTATCATAATTTTTCTGCTAAAAAGCGAAGCTTTTTGGGCAATTTTTGAAAGAAAAAACATCTTTTTTTGAAATTTTTTTCTAAAAAGCGACAATTTTTTGCAAGGCAATTTTAGCGAAATGCAGGATTTTTTAACCATAAAGTGTAGCAAATGTACACTTTTGAAAATTATAGGTAAGAATGTAAAAAAATACAATTTTTGAAAATTTGTAAAATTTCAATAACTAGTAATCGAGTACGAGCCTTGCCCCTCAAAAAAAAGAAAGAAAGAGGGAAAATGAAATAACAAAAAATGTGTAATGTATCCCAATTTTTAGAATGTGAGGGCTGAAGGGGGGAGGGAGGGGAACATCGAGGACACAAATCCAAAAAATAATTAGTTATTCAAACAAAGTAAGCACCTTCAATTAAATGTAAATTGACATAAGCCACACCATATTTTCATAATTTTTCAAACTTTTTCTCAAAATTTAGGGAGAGGGCGAGATGTGGAGGGGTATTGAGAGTATCTATTCGAATTCAGCATCCTTGAGAACCTACCAAGGAACAGATGTGATTATTTGGAACTTTGAAAGACCAAGTTCAAGGATGATAGTACAAGAAGCGAGGAGGGAGGAGGGAGGAAAATTCAAAAAAATGGGATTAAAAAAAAAACAACTCGATAAGTATTGGACCTCAGTGAGATGGTTCTAACCTATTTTGGTTCGAGTTCTTCAATTTTACAGGAGCACGTTTATTGTTTTTATTCTCAAAATTTGATATCATTTTCAAATTTCCAACTCCTTTTTTTCTTACCTCGCTGATGGATTTCATACTGAATTGGAATTGAACGAAAATTCTCAAATATCGATCAAAAAATGTCAACTAGGCAAAACTACGTCTTGAATTCTCCAACGCTGTTGCCCAATCCTATTAAGTTCTACTCAGACTATCATATTTCTGCATCAAATTTACCTTATCATTTGCTCAGAACTCGACTACACCTTATTCACGATGATCTTTGTGAGAAAATTCTCACCACTGGGTAAATTTCGGTTCAAACGACGCTCACCAAGTAGGCAGATCAATATTTTCGACTTCAGTTCAATCGTCGCCATTCAAAGTCTCAATTCATCTTGTAGATACATCTCAACGACTTCATCATCACCTGCACACGATAAAAAAACACAAGATAGGTAATTCTAATTACATAGGCAGATACAAATATTCGAACGCATAAGATCACTGCACACACCACTATAGGTTGAACTTTATACGCATCTTGGTATTTTTCGGCAATCCAACCGCAACGTGGCGAGCTTTCAGACATGACCTGGGTATTTGGTCAAATTATATAGATTATAGTTATAAAACGAACCTACACTGCACATTGGTCTTTTCCAAGACTGGCGTAACGTTGTTGAATAATGTTGATCACTTACGAGTAGGTAGGTCTTGGTCTCAGGTATTCCGAAGATGGAATTTTTTCGGTCTACTTTCTCGTAGGTGATTCTGCCAATCAAGTATATAACAGAGATGGCGAAGAAATCAAATGACAAAACTAGTCGTTGGTCCTTTACCATTACGTCATGCCAGGCAAACCCGTACAAACGAGAGATTTCCCACCATGAAAGTTCAATTCACCAGTACCTACTACATTATACTATAATAACAACCTAAGCACATACTATGTATACCTACCCACGTTCTCAATACGTCATAAATCATATTCGTACTACAATCTTATCTGCACAAATGAATCACGACTATAGCGAAGAAGAAACTAAACCAGCGTAAATTTCTGCATGCGGGTATCACTATCTATCTATGTATACCTGCCAAAGTCCAAAAATAAACCTAATGCAATTTTTGACGTAAGGGATCGTCGTAAAATGAAGATATATTTAACCGTGAGTTACTTATTCGATCGTTTAGGTAATTTAAATGAATACACATCTACGTCAATAAAAATCGCGCGAAGAAAACGTGATCCAGAAATCTCATCGTTCAATCTTCGTAATCTCCTTCATCTTTACTCTGGTACATGCAAACGCAACAAGAAGGTATTAGGAAGTCGTCGAAATACGCGTCACCGGTTAATGGCTCCAATGCTACCAGTCTCTTCATCATGAACTTCTGCACACAACGCACCGTTACCGAAGGTGGCAGATACGATGCGAACGCACACTCGTCATTGGGCTTAGGCCTATAACAATAATCGATAAATTTATTTAGATAATAACGCTGTAAAATAATTAATTATCGTATTTTAAAATTATTATCGTAGGTAGGAGATTCGCATACAAACAGGCTTCTGTACGTATCCCACGTTGTGTATCGGGTGTATCTCCTTGAATGATGTAACGTAAATCTAAATCTTTATTGCGAGCTATTTTTGGAACTTGTATAGTCTCCTGCGATAAGTACCATAAGCATTATCGATGGAAATTTTAATGTTACTTGTTAGCCATTTACTAGTAGTGTTTTACGATGCGGTTTTCCATTTCCGTCACCAAAAGCGCGTAGGACTGTACTTGTACTTACCACAAATTTGCAGAATTGATGTTCGTTGATTTCGTTCGACTTGATGTTTGTCTTCAGATCTGATGAGGATAGCTGAAAAAAAAAATTATGCGATATTAACTCTGGGAATAATGTATTTTCATTCATCGAATTAAATTGTTAATTAATAATTTAAATTAAAATAACAAAATATATTGTCGTCAGCCATCCTTGTACTAATTTTCAGTAATCAGAAAAAAAAACGCTGAACTTTCAAGTTTTTTTTTTTCGCAATGCGAGCAAAACACAGGCTAAGCTAAGTAAATGAATTGTACTGTAACAACACTGTCAATTATAACTTTTACACGTTGTGGTTTTGATTTTCAATCATTTTGGAAGTTTATCACGCTAGATTTACCGAATTAATTATCAATAATAATGCGATAAAACAAAGTTATTGTTTCGGAAATATTATTAATTATCAATCTTCTATATAGGTAGGTACTTAATTGCTGTCGGAAACAATCGTCTTATAAATCGGTCGGTTATTCGTTTTTTTTTTCAACTCATATTTAAATCAAACCTAGGCCTAGTAACCTATAGTCTGATGAGTTAATTACGAGTAATCGAACTCATCACTACGAAATTGATACGATTGTTTCATTTTGAAGACAAACAGAACATAATAATGCGTACCTACTCTGTGTAGATCTGGATATAATACCACAATATCAATTTCGAAAAACCACTACAATAAAAACTAAAAGATAATTTCAAAGAAAATTAATTATATTGATAACAGAACAGAAATTTTTATTCTTTCGAGATGCATTCATGTGCCTACTACCTAATTCGAAGAGGCAGATTCAACAAACAGGCAAAAGGGCAGTAGCTGGGTGGATTTGGGTCCCCATGAAAAATGGGCCTCTTTTAATGATTAGGTATATTTGATTTTTTCATTACCTAATTAATAGGCACCTAACGTTGAAGCAGATCACTAAAAACGATCGAATTAAATCGTGTTTAAGAAGGCTGCAATATCTTTGTTTTTTTTTGGTTGTTTTTTTTTCAAAAATCAATTTGAAAATTCGATCTTATGATACGCGTATGTACATTTGTCTTGACGGAAAAGCTATTGAAAGCGAGCGCCAATCTTGGTACAAAAAATTGAGGGAGCCAAAACCTAGAAAATTTGACTAAAATTTTACCCAAAGGCAAAATGCATAAAAAAGTGTTTGAAGCCCATTGGCCATCACAATATTCAAAAAAAGGTAAATAAGAAACCATTAAAATCACTCCAAATTAATAAAAAAACACTCACCCATTTAGCGTGAGAAGACCGACTTTTCAGATGATCAATAGTTACTGAATCATTCGCGAACGAATTGATTCGTATAAGTGACTCGTTCGCGAACGAATCGATTCATTTACTCAATTTTTGATGAATCATTCGCGAACGAAATGATTCGTACAAGTGACTCGTTCGAAAACGAATCGATTCACTAACTCAAATTTTGATGAATCATTCGCGAACGAATTGATTCGTATAAGTGACTCGTTCGCGAACGAATCGATTCGTATTAGTGACTCATTCCGTCGTTCCTGAACGAATTGATTCATTTACTCAATTTTTGAGGAATCATTCGCGAACGAATTGATTCGTATAAGTGACTTATTCGAAAACGAATCGATTCATTAACTCAAATTTTGATGAATCATTCGCGAACGAATCGATTCGTATAAGTGACTCGTTCCGTAGTTCGTGAACGAATTGATTCATTTACTCAATTTTTGATGAATCATTCGCGAACGAATTGATTCGTATGAGTGACTCGTTCGCGAACGAATCGATTCATCCACTCCATTTTTGATGAATCATTCGCAAACGAATAGATTCGTATAAGTGACTCGTTCGCGAACGAATCGATTCATTCACTCAATTTTTGGTGAATCACTTAACTAACGAATTGAATTATTTTTTGTGAATTATTCGCGAACGAATTGATTCATAAATAATGAATCATTGGCAAACGAATCGATTCATATAATTAATTTTCGGGTAAATCGAAATCATTCACGAACGAATTTATCAATTGTTAGTAAATCATTCGCGAACGAATATTGTTGATGAATTATTCGCGAATGACTCGATTCATTGAATTATTTTTCGTGAATCATTCGCGAACGACTCGATTTATTCAATTTATTTTTGGTGAATTGTTCACGAGTGAATTGACGAACCTATTAATCAATTGTCAATGAATCATTCGTTGTATTAATTTTTCGCGAATCATTCGCGAACGAATCGACGAACAAATTAATCAATTGTTAATAAATCATTCGCGAACGAATCGAATTATTCGATTAATTTTTGGTGAATTATACACGAACGGATAGAAAAACGCATAACAAAGCAATGAAATTATTTTCAAAAATACCCAAAAAGTAAGTATACAAATAGAAAAAGTTGCCAAAAATTCATGAAAAACTGTTTAAAACGTGTAAAAATGATTTTAAAAAAAAACTATCAAAATAAATAATAAGTGAGTAAAAATGTCCAAAAACTGCTGAAATTTTAACAAAAGTAGCTAAAACCGCATGAAAAAGTTTTGAAAATACGTTAAAATGAAGTAACGACTCCAAAAAAAAAGCATTAAAATCACTGAAAACTATCAAAAAAATGCTTAAAAAGTTGCTAACATTAGCCAAAAAGAGTGAAAAAGTGTCAAAAACTTGTTTAAAATGAAGGAAAACCACCTAAAATTACCAAAAAAGATGAAAATTCATCAAAATTTTCTACAAATCAGAGAAAATCATTAAAATTCCCAAAAAATATTCAAACTTCAGAGAATTTTGGTAAAAATACATGAAAAAATGCTGAAAACACACTAAAATAATGAAGACACTCAAAAAAAAAAAAATCAAATCCGCTGAGAATGACATGAAAAGGAGGTCAAATGTCAATAGAATTTGCCAAAAGTGCCCAAAAAGAGTTGAAAACGTATTGAAATGATGTAAAAAATACTCAAAGTCCAAAGGAGCATCCAAAAATCAGAGTTTAAAGTTGTCAAACATGCATTAGAATCTCTAAAATTCCCTAAAAATATTCAAACTTTAGAGAATTTTGGCAAAAATACGTGAAAAAATGCTGAAAACACACTGAAGACACTCAAAAAAAAAATCAAATCCGCTGAGAATGACATGAAAAGGAGGCCAATTATCAATAGAATTTGCCAAAAGTGCCCAAAAAGAGTTGAAAACGTATTGAAATGCTGTAAAAAATACTCGAAGTCCAAAGGAGCATCAAATCATTGAAATGCACCAAAAACTACCCACTAAAATTTCGACGAGAGTTGCCCCAACGCATGAAAAAGTTTCAAAACAAAGTTAAAATGATGAAACAATTTTCAAAAAAAAAAAAAAAAAAAGCAATAAAATCTCTTAAAATTCTTAAAAAAGGTGATGAAATTCCGGTAAAATTTGCTAAAAATACACAAATAAGTATAAAAACGATGTAAGTAAAACACACAGATAAAAAACGACAAAAAAAAACAAAATCACTGAAAATGACCAATAAGTGTTGAAATTTTAATGAAAGTTGCAAAAAGTGCAAAAAAAAAGTTTTTAAAACGAGTAAGAATAAAGTTAAAACCACTCAAAAAAATTACCTATTAAGATCGTTAAAAATTGCCTGCTTGAAAAAGAAAAACATGAAATTCCCAAAAATGCAACATGAAGTGCTAAAAACGCTTAAAAATGACGTGAAAAAGAACATTAAAACTATTAGACCTCACCACTGCAAAACAAAATTTCAGTATTTTTCAAAAAAAAAAAAACACACGAGAAAAATTACGCAATTGTGATCCAATGTTGGCAAATTTTACCGAAGTCCGAATTTTTACCATTTTTTGTTAATACGAACGTTCGAAAATTGAACTTTTCTCGTATCCATCAAAAATGAGAAGTCAATTTCGTGAATCATAAATTTTCCAAAGCTTTTGCCTTCATTTTGCAATTCGCTCCAGCTCCTTTGTTTCAATTTCTAAAATTGAAATTTTTTGAAAATTACTGTTCAAAGTTTTCAAATTTGAGCCATGATTAGAAAAATAAAACTTCTTATTCCAAAAATCTATAAATTTTTGAAAGTTTTTGCCCTTATTTTGCTGAAGCCCACTTACCCCCTTAGAATATTTAAATTACCGGAATGAGGACTGTAATTCGAGTAAAAAAAGTTTTAATAATAGAAAAATCAATTCAACAGAGTTCGGAACAGTTTCCTAATCAATCGAAAAATTCCAATTTTTGATATGAAATCGGAAAAAGGTGAGGTGAGGGGGGGTACAAGTCAGAATTTTTGAAATTGGCCCTTCTGCCAGGAACCCATTACATCTCTTCAACTCCGCAATCGGGCTGTAATTTAGATCATTGAAAGAGCATGTCATCCAGACTTCAGAACCGAATTTTCAGCTGCCGAATACTTAAGTTGATCACAACAACGCCTTCTGGAGCGATTTGAAATCGCTGGAGAAAATTCAAATTTTGCTGAAGACTCCGGATCGGCTGGAAAATGGAGCTAATCGATTCGAAGGTCGACTTTGGGAGGTAGCAGAAGTTTTCAGTGTTTTTTTTTTCACAAAAATAATGATTTTCAAATTGTAAAAAAAATGCTTTTTTCAACTCGTCACCTCTGATTGAAAATTGCTGGAGAAAAGCCAACATTTGCCGGAGACTCCAGATCGGTTGAAAAATTATGCTAATCGATTCGGTATGTCGATTTTAGTAAATAAACCGAATTTCAGTTTTTTATCTCTACATTTAGGTACTTACCTACTTTTTTTTTTTTTTTGGTAGAAAATTAAGGTAGGTACCCATAGAGGTTATTTCCGCCATTATCATAAATTCGAAAAATCAACTTCAGCTGCTGAAAATTCGGTTCGATGAAAATTCGGTTCGATTAGATCTTCATAATTATTATTCTTACAATTTTTTTTTTTCAGATTCTTTAGATTTGGTTATTCTTGCATCATTGTTCATCATCATCGTGAGAAAAATAAACCATAATGAAAGAATGCGTGCAAAATTAAACCAACATAACAACGAAGATAATTTTAAACCCGATCAAAAGTCGAATTATAAGACACTCGTTACATTGCAACGACTTCTGATAACTTAATACCTAATAAATAAAACCACTGGGCAAACTTCCAATCAGATACACATCCACATGACATCTAAACGAAGCACCGTTGATTCAATATTTCATCTCTGCCTGTTAAATCTTTATGACTGAAGCATCAATAGGTAATTCCATGAAGGAAATATGAAAGAAAAAGCATCGTGTATTTTTCCCAATCCTTCGAGCACTAACACTACCTACGTCTCATTTCCTCTTGAATCATATCAACCAATTGTTCGTAGGTAGGCAACAATACCATTCGGTCATTTTCCTTTTTGATACCAATTAGTCATAATAAATTGTAAAATGGTCTTTACCGGTCTGAATCTGAATAGGTAAGTAGGTATTACACACGTACCGAATCATTTCCGAAATACTCCAACGATAATATTTTCAACGATAAGATTTTCTGTACTTCTCTCCTGCGTTATAAATAATATATATATAATCGATGTTTAAACTCATCATAATCAATATTTATTTATACGATAATACGAATTAATTACCACGGATAATTACTAGCTTCATTACACAGCAGCGAGTTCCTTTTCATCAGACATTTACTGATATCGATATCTTGAGGTATCAAACGTTTCGAATTTATTCTCGTTGAAACTATTAAACAAACGTTCACACATAAGTAGATAAATCAGCATCATAGAATATATTTCTTCATTAGCTTAGCTCTTTATCAGGCGTCAAAAATCAATTAGTACCTGTATGTAAAGGTGTTGCTGGTGTTAAAAACGTGATAGCTAAGTTTCGATCAGTTCTGTATAACATCACAAGGAGGAGAAAAAAAATTAGCAATAAATAATATACTTATGCCTTGGGGGTATTAAATAATGATACGTTTGCGTCATAAGTATTAGGTTTAGGTATACATCTTGCATATGAGATATTAACGACCATATATCGATGGATTACCTTCTGGCTTCTACCTTGTGTACACAATATTATGCCTATAATACGACGTCACAATAAAGCTACCCGCTGTTATAATTTCTTTAAATAAAAATTTTCATCACATTTATAGAAATTAACCTACGTCACGAATATATTAAAAGCCTGAACCTGCATTTATAGTCCATAGAGTGATGATTTTTTAAAATAAATTTCGTATCTATTTTTAGACATGGTAGCATCGTTGTTTTATTATTTTTGGCCGATTGCCTAATTATAGAAATGCAATGATCACCATCACGTTGGATTCTCTTCGCCTTTGGTGAAATATTCAATCGGTTGCGATACCTTCGAGGTACCTATATAGTAGTCTAGAGATATACCTAGGTCTAGGTTATTACATATCGACAGATATATCTATACTTACAATACCTTGGGGTATATTGTAATTGAGATTCGGTAAACAGATTCGGTTTCAATCCCAAAGCGACGTAGAATTGAAATAAAATCAACATCTGCGAAAAATATAAACGTAGAATAATATATGGATAAAGTTTATAGCTACACAGAAGCCAGTAATTAAGACATCGCTGCGAATAAAATAGCGTGATAAATCATTTTCTTTCATCGATAAGAATAAGACATCGTTATACGATTAGCCTAATTACTCGTACGGTATATTGCTCTTGTATTTAAATTACCGTATACTTTGTCCAGTGTTTAATTATTAATTCATTACTATAGATATCTACAGCGAGTACTTACCCTTGATAAGGCTAATAAACGTTGCTGGTGCGAAATTGAAACCATATTGTTTATTGTTGTAGGTACAGCTTGTACGATGAGTGAACCGACGAAGATGAACCGATCATAGTAACTTGCAGAAAAAAATCACAACTTGAAATTCTGAAAATGAACGTATAGAAGAGTAATACAAGATTTACTTTCTAAATGGTTAATTAATTTGATAATTTCAAGTTACCATTTTTTTTTTTTTGCTTCTATGCAGATAAGTATAAGTATATCACCGAAAAATAATACACCATTGTGATGGTTTGACAACAGACGATAAATCTTCCAACATAGATGTGATAATTGATATTCCAAGGTGGTTACTGTTTAGGCGGAGTCGGTCGTCGCTTTCATAAATCATGTATCCTGTATTATATTTGTCAACTGTCGAGTGGGATAGAGATATAGAAGCTCAAGATGTGCAGTACTGTAGTATAGATAATTTCACTAATTTCAATATTAACTTCATTATGCTTCGACTTACCTTCATCTTATGTTGATGATCAATACTTACTCGTTGATGATCTGAGATCCAAATTACGAATTATGATATTTAGATACTTGAAGTCCATTTCCGTCAACGCTGATGTAGATATATTTGGTAATTATCGCAGAGAAATGCGCCGGTTTCAGAGTTCATAATCTTTCTGGGCTGGTTGCTGACCAGTTTTGTAAACATGTTAATTGATGAATAAGTATGAATTTAAATCACAATGATAATTTTAACACAATATAGCACTTGATTCAATCACTTCTTCGTATTTACATTACATCAATTCAACTTGGAGTGAGATAAACAAGATAGACGATCCAACCCCTAGACCAAGAACCTATAGGTAGTACTTGAGTGAAATAATCAGACGTTAATACTATTGCATATCTTCAATTAGAAAGGAAAACTTACCTTTGGAAGAAGTAATCAGTTAATTGACACGAAATGATGGAAAAAAGTTGACAAAAAGTGAAAAGAATCCATCAATTTCAAATTCACTTTCGTAAAAATAGAAAATTAGAAAATCAAAATGGCGGATCTGGTAAAATTGACAACTGGTTCCTAAACGTAAACAAACGCAGCAGTGGTTCCCAAAATAAGATAATCAGATAATTTTATTAATTGAAATTTTGAATAGGCCAATTTTATGACCCTTTGAGCCTTGAGGTTGAGGAATGAGGATAATTTGAATAATTTTCTTAGTGCTGTGGCCTATGGCAATTGAAATTGGCAAGTGATGAAAGAAAAAGCACCAAATTTGGTAAGATGAACAAGGGATTCTTCTCTGGCCACTGGCACAATTCTTTGAATTTAAAACAGAACTGTATAATCAATAATCATAATGATTCATGAATATTAATCACCATTGACCATTCTTCTCCCCCGAAGAATTAGATTTTTTCGCAATTTTAGCAAACAAAAAGCACTGAGCATTGATGGCAAACTTTTACGAAGTTACATTGGTTTTAAAAGCACTAGTACTATTTTTTGAAAAATTAAACTAGATGGAGTAATTTATCATTATTGAAATATTGATTAATTTAATAATATTATTAAAATTTAATTTATTAAGTATCAATAAATTTTGTTTAAAATCATCTTTTAAATTTTGAATGTTTAAAAAGGGGCAATCAATCAAGTAGTTATCTATCAAAAATTACGTCACAATTACAGCATAAAGGGGGATTAATTTTTTTCAAAATATAATTAGGAGTTAATCTAGTGTGACCAATTAAAAGTTCAGTTTTGCTTTTTGTCGGTTTCAGTGTTCAGCTTTTTAGTTTCAGTTTTGTTTTTTTTTTTCAGTTTTAGTTTTACTCATTTCAATTTCAATCACTGGAAGCAAGACTTTTTGGCTAATTACGTGTATAACAAAAAAATGGTAAAAAAAAATAGATTTTCAAAGAATTTTTATTTTAAAAAAAAACAAAAAAAAAGATTTTTTTGGCGTTTTTGATTTACAAAAAGTAAAACTGATTTTGCATTTTTTATTTAAAAAAAAAAAAACTTTAATCATCCAAACAAAAACAGATTGTTTGGCAAAAAAAACAGCAACACATTCTGGAATTTTAGAATTAAAAAAAAAAAAAGGATTTTCTACTGACAAAAACCAGACTTTTCACATTTAGATTAAAAACAGAATTTTTGAGAATTTTTTTAACAAAAATGTGTATTTTTTTACCAGAAAAAGTAAGATTATTTACAATTATTATAGTTCAAAAAAATAAGTTTTTTTTGGTATGTACATAATTCAGAGTGAAAAAATTGTTTTTTGCAATTTTTACAAAAAAAAATGCGATAAGCAAAACTTTTTGGAAGTTTTTCCAAAAAAAAAAAAAGGAGATTTCGGCAATTTTGACAAAAAATAAGACTTAGTTCTTGGAAATGTTTTTGAAAAAAACAGGTTTTTACGACAATTTTGACAGAAGATGGATCTTTTAAAAAACGTTTACAAAATAGTAGCATTTTTCGCAGTTGACAAATGAGCAATCCTAGAAATCTTTACAAAACAAGAAGTTTTTTCCACAATTTAGGTAAAAAACAAGTTTTTTTTTGCAATTTTAATTAGAAAACTTGCATTTATGGCAATTTTGACAAAAATGAGTCTACCTTACAGGTTTTTTCAACAGGTGAAATAGTGAGATTTTTAAAATAATTTTGATATACTTACTTCTTACTTACTTAAAAAACTGGTTCTTTTGGTTCTTTTGCAATCAAAAAAAAAAAAAAAAAATTGAGAAAAAAGAAATACTTTCTGGAAATTTTAAATCACAAAATGAAGTTTTTTTTCTGTAATTCAGGCAATAAAAAAGACTTTGGCAATTGAGGTTTCTAAAAAATTTCGACAAAAATGAGTCATTTTTTCAAAAGGTAATTTTTTTTGGCAATTCAATGCGACAACCCAGATTTTTTGCGAAAAAAAAGACTGGCGATTTTTTACATAAGATTTTTTCAAATAGGTAAGTAATTTTTATTCAAAAAAACACAGATTTTCTGCAACAAAAAAGCAAAATTTTCTGCAACAAAAAAGCAAAATTTTCTGCAAATTTAAAGCAAAAAAAAATGTTTTTTCTGGAATTTTGTCAGAAAAAACTTTTCGGCAATATTGATTGAAAAACGGAAACGAGTGTTTTTTACAATACAAAGAAGCATACAAAGAAGCAGAATGGAATGTTTCACTGTTTTTGAAAAAAAGTTGAATTTTTTATTGTATTTTTGCCACAATAACAGGATTTGAAGTAAATTTGACAAAAAGCTCATAAGAATGGATTTGACAATATTTTTACAAAAAAGTTTAATTTTCTACAATTTTGGCAACAAACTATTAATTTTTGGCCACTTTAAATCAAAATCTTGTGTTTTGGGCAATTTCGACAGAAATGATGAGTTTTTTTTATTAATTTTTTACAAAACAAGTAAAATTTTTCAGTTTTGGCTAAAATCAGGGATGTGCCTTTACCGTAAAGTATTATTTTTTACATAGTTTACTTTACACGTAAAGTAAAATGTAATGTAAATTGAATATGTAGAGTAAAATTAAAGTAAACTATTCTTTGTTTTTTTTCATTGGAAAATCAAAATTTGGATCAATTTCTCTTCGTTTTCGCGTTCTCCGCTTTTTTCTTTGCTTTATTTCGGTTCTAATGATGGCATGATTACCTATTTTGTGTGATTATTGTTATTTTAACTCTAAATCGAGTGTCAGTGGGTCAAAAGCGAAATCTGGCATTCAAAACCCTAGGGTTTTGTACTTTGTTTACATTATTTTTTACCAAATTTTCCTTTGTTTCGTCTTTTGTGCAAATTCATTTCATTTTTCATTGATTATGAACACAGAGATATTCAAAATGTGTTTTTAGGAACTCAAAACGTCAAAACAGTACAAAAACTGACCAAAAACACGAAAATTTACATAGTTTACTTTTTAGTTTACTTTACAGTAAAATAAAAATATTTTACTTTACAATTTTACATTACATTTTACTGTAAACTATGTAAAGTATTTAGTTTACGGCCAACCCTGGCTAAAATCTATTTTTTTTGAAAATCTTGATTAAAAAAATGGATTTTTTTTACTGCTTTAACCAAAAAAAAACCAGATTTCTTTGCGACAAATTACAAGAAATTTTGAACAAAAAAGGGAGATTTCGACTTTGTTGTAAAAAAAAACAATACTTTTTTCAATTTCGATTAAGAAACAGGCTTTTATGGCGATTTTGACAAAACATACTAAGTCTATTTTACAGTTTGTTATTACAATAAAAAGTAGAATTATTCACTGGGTACTTATGGCGAAAACTTTTTTTTTGTAGGTATTTTGATTTTAAAAAACTGTTTTTTTTTAGCTATTTTTATTGAAAGTATTGATATTTTTCAATTCCAGCGAAGTTGAATTAAATAAAAATTGAAAAATGGTGGGCCGAACCACCTCATTTCAAACTTCCTGTGTTTCTACTATAGGATTTGACGAATGTCCCCCGCGCTTAATCACAAGAAGATGAATAACTGGTAAAATATTTTTTCAATTTTTTTTTCAACGTCTCCTTCGCAGATCGCAGAGGAAAATTCCAAAAAATACGTCTCCGTAGTCTGTTGGAATTTCGAAGCATTACTTTGGGAAAAATCTTGGAAAACACGTAGTGCTACTTTTGGGTTTTTGTCTTTTGCTACGCCCAATGTTCGTGCTCTGAATTATTTATCATTCGGATTTGGACCATCATCTTCGTCTGCGTAACTATATTATACAGGTTTTTCTCGACAGCTTTCGTCTCTCTATACATATAATTTGTAGTTTGGAATTTTTTTCTCAGCGCGTACCTACTACGAGTAATTACCTCTCATTTAAGGTAAATAATTCACGGCCAAACTAGTGCGAATAATTGGCGAGCTTGTATCTACGAGGGTGAGTTAGGGGGGAAGGGTGTTGCATAATCCCCCGTATGACGATAACTGCACACGAATGTCTTTAAAATCCACCAAAGAAAAAAAAACAGGAAATGGGAAAAACTTCGGCAGTTCCAATAGTTTATTGAAAACAGAGAGGAAAATAAAAAATTAATTAATAGATATTTTTTAGTTCTATAGGTAGTGCTATTGTGGAATGACGTCAAGACTTAAGAGTAACGTAGCAAATTGAGCAGTGATCTCAGACTCCGATGATGACATCGACGTTTTTCCATTTTACACCTGTGGCTATCAATTCGGCCAAAATTTCCATTTAGAATATTTTTTGAAAAAAATTCAAGTAAATTGGAATTATTTTTTTAAAAATTACATACCCTTCGAAAAATAATTTTGAACTGCTCGGTATCTCCTTAGATCTTATTTACAAAAAAATGATCACTGGTTGAGTAGGAGGAGTCGAATCCAAAAAATAAGTAGATTAAGATACCTACATTTTTCCAACTTTTTTCATTTTTTGACATGAGGGTGGGGTGAAGTGGCACTTGAGAGGTTGAATCCAAAAAATTAGTGCACATTCCAATTCAATACTATCGGAAATCGAACAAAAGATGGGTCACACATTATCTTCTTCTTTATTCTAAACATTTGGAACATGTTCAAAGCACCGGTGAGGGGTGGAGGGGAGTTCAAGAGGGTAGAATTGAAAAAATGCACAAATTTTCGAATTCAGGGTCATCAAAAACTTCACTCTCAACTAGTTTTTGGGTTTTGATCAAAAAGTTGGCATCATTTTTTTAAAATTAGCAGTTAGCACTTTCAATGGGACACGGGAGCAAGTTCTGACCCATTGGAAAGAGACATTCGGAGTTGAGGAAGTGGTAAAATCAAAAAATAAGGTCAGATTCGTGTTCAGCACCATCAAAAACATGCCATTCGATGTACAACGTAAGATTCGTCGATATTTTTTTCAGATTTTGACCTAAATGGGAGGGGTACGAGGGGTGGAGGGGGTCGGATCGAAAAAATGACGTCAAATTCGTATTCAGCACCTTCAAAAACCTAGAATTCGATATGTCACATGACTAAAAATTTTTTTTCAAGATTTTGCCCATGTATAAGGGGAAAGTGGGGTAACGCCCCCACTAAAATTAAAATTACCCCATTTTTCTCAAAAAAGGGGGGAAATTTCAAAAAAATCGTCCACGTTGTGCGACATATCAAATACTATGTTTTTGAAGGCGCTGAACCCGAATATGAGTTTATTTTTTCGATTCGACTTTTTCCACCCCTTTCCAAGACCCCTTACAAACCCCCCCCCCTCTACCAAAATCTGAAAAAATGGACATATCTTGTGTGACATATCGAATGACATGTTTTCGAAGGTGCTGAGCACGAATCTGACATTATTTTTTCGATCTGACTTTTTCTACTCCTTCTTAGCACCCATTACCCCCCCCCCCCATCGAGACCAAAATCTGAAAAATATGGACATATCTTGTGTGACATATCGAATGACATGTTTTTGGAGGTGGTGAGCACGAATCTGAGCTTATTTTCTCGATTTGACTTTTTCCACCCCTTCCAAGCACCCCTTACACCCCTCCAATCAAATCCAAAGTCTAAAAAAAATGGACAAATCTTGTGTGACACATCGAATGACATCTTGTTAAAGGAGCTGAGCATAAATCTGACATTATTTTTTCGATTCGACTTTTCCCACCCTTTCTCAGCACCCCTTACCCCCCACCCCATTAAGACCCAAATCTGGATAAATCTTGTGTTACACATCGAAGTACATGTTTTCGAAGATGATGAGTACGAATCTGGCCTTATTTTTTTGATTCGACTTTTCCCACCCCTTTCCAGCACCCCTTATCCCCCCTTAAGACTCAAATCTGAATAAATCTTGTGCGACAATGCGACACATCGAATGACATATTTTCGAAGGTGCTGAGTACGAATCTGACCTTATTTTTTCGATTCGACTTTTTCCACCCCTTCCCCGCGCCCCTTATTCCTACCACCAAGACCAAAATCTGAAAAATATGGACAAATCCTGAGTGATACTTTAAATGACATGTTTTTGAAGGTGCTGAGCACGAATTTGAGCTTATTTTCTCGATTCGACTTTTTCCACCCCTTCCCAGCACCCCTTACCCCTCCCATCAAATCCAAAATCAAAAAAATGAACAAAATATCTTGCGTGACACATAGAATGACATATGTATGTATTTTTAAAGGTGCTGAGCATGAATGTGACATTATTTTTTCGATTCAACTTTTCCCACCCCTTCCCAGCACCCCTTACTCCCCCACCCTTAAGACCCAAATCTGGATAAATCTTGTGTGACACATCGAATGACATGCTTTCGAAGGTGCTGAGTACAAATCTGACCTTATTTTTTCGATTCGACTTTTTCCACCCCTTCCCCGCGCCCCTTATTCCCACCACCAAGACCAAAATATGAAAAATATGAACAAATCTCGAGTGACACATCGAATGACATGTTTTTGAAAGTGCTGAGCACGAATCTGACTTTATTTCGTCGATCCGACTCCTCCCCTTCCCCACTCAAAATATCCAGTACCCCTTCATTTAACGTCAAAATCTGAAAAAAGTTGACAAATCTTGTGCAATGAGTCGAATAATATATTTTTGAAGGTTTTGAATACAAATTTGACCTCATTTTTTCAAATCCACTCTTCTACAACCTCAGCACCCCCTCCCCTGAAAGTCAAAATTTGAAAAATGTGAACTTATATAGTGTGACTTATCGAATGTCATGTTTTCGAAAGCACTGAGCACGAATTTGACATTATTTTTTCGATCTGACCCATCCCACACTTCCTAGATCTTTCAGTGCTCCCAAAGTTGGAATTCGAGCTAAACTGAAATACCCTGGCATCGAAACCTTGATCAAATAAACCTGAAATGGATCATTTCTTTGGATCATTTGCAACGAGATTATTATTCCAAATTACTCATAGGTATATTCTAGTCCAATTTTTTTCAAGGTAAGAAGGGAGGAGGGAGGAAAAGGAGTATTCACATCCCTTCTCACGATCCAAACACCCTTCAAAACACACGAAACGAATTTCTAATAACAAAATTTATTGTTATACAAATATTTGATATATATTTACAATACTTTGCAATAAAACTCAATAAAATATACCAATACGACAGCAAAATGGTACAACAGATTACAGGAAGACACACATTTTAAACGCAAAAACAAGGATAAAAAATATTTTCACACGCAAACAGGCATCAGGCGAAAAAAAAAATAAACAATTATTAATACTTAAAAGAAAAAAGAAAAAAAAAATCGCATTCGATAGAAACTTGGTAAAATAGTATATTATAGTAATAACGATAAAAACACACACATAGTACAATATGTCAACGAACTGAGGATAAACTTTGATAGCAGTCGCGTAAATTGAAATATAACGATAGAAAAAAAAAAAACATAAAAAAATTATTATCATACAACGCGTTTATTATAATAAGCCTACCATAAACATATAGATACAAATATAACAAATACGAAAACAAAAAAAAGAAGAAAAACACGTTCAAGCGACGTATAGTATTAAAATAAACCCCCCTCCCTCTCCCTCCCCCGCCCAAAAAAAGGAAGAAAAATTCGTACGCACCAAACTTTGAATTTTTTCAAATAAATAATTACGTATTTTTAAACGAATAAAATTGTGCGAAAAAAAAACAACATCAGCTGGTTAACTCGATAATTCGGATTTTTAATCAACGAGGAAAAAATAATAATTATGTACTTTTTACAACGAAAAACGAAAGAAAAAAAAATAATATAGGTAACGTTCGAGATTTTTTTTCTCAATCCTGCCACCGTTATAGTCAAACTTGGGATAGTCTCTGGCCCCCCTCCTGTCCATATTTCGATTGATAATTTCCAAGTCTGTGCGAGCACATTGCTGAATTACGTATACGTTACGAGAGTCTGTCGACCTGTGGATTACTCAACCTTGGTAAACTGGAATAAGCTTCATTGGCCATGACGTTGTTAGTCATCATCGTTCGTTCATGACAAAGCTGGGGAAAAAATTTCAGGACCAAGATTTCATTGACAAGTTTCATTCGCGGTTTAAACCGAAGAACGCGCCTCCGCCCCCTTGGCAACAACTTTTCCATCGTTTGAATTACTACATATGTAGGTACTTTACATACGTCATACATAAATATTTTTACACAACATACTATAGCCAAGATGATAATATGGTAATGAATATGTTAGATACTGTAGTACTATCGTTGTAATTTTCGTTGTACCGAGTAGTTTTATTCACTGACAAGTCTGCGATGCACGATGTGATTCTTTGCGGTGTATGGTATGGTATGGTTATATGGTAATAGTGTGGTCAAAAAACAAGTGTACTTATATAGCGATCGTTGTCGAGTATTCGTTCAGTTCTCTTTTCAAACACACACAAGGGAAAAAAATATAAAAACAAAAACAAACAATAATAAAACGAAAATAATGGTACTGTATACAAAACTTATCACTTAAACTTGATAATTGACTGTTTTCGTTGAAAATTAAAACAAAATGAAACGAAAGGAAATGAAAAAGGAAAATAAAAACCGTACATCGATCGAAAATTTTTAAAATAAAATTATTATTCTATAGGTACACTTAGAAGTTATCGTACAAAATAATACAAGTATAATAGGTAGTTTCAGTTAAAATCGAACGAAAAACAAAAAATATAGGTAGGTATAGGAAGTATAAAAGGTACGGATTGTGAGGTTTTGGGCTCAGTGAGTACAAAAGAAGGGGGGCCTGGAAGATGAAAAGTGATTGGAGAATCGGTTGATGAGATGAAATGATCGATATTGAAGAAAATAGAAATTTATTTATTACAAATTCTAAGTATTCAATTTTTTTTTTCAAAATTTTTCTACAACTGCAGAATTTTAATTTTTTTTGACAAAAATTTCATAAATAATTAATCGAAAGTTGAGTTATTTATTCAAATTGAAAAACACATACTTTGATCAAATCAGTTTCTAAAAAATGAAAAAAAGAACAAGTTTTGAGAACAATTCTGTTTCGAAATTCAAAATGAATCCTGAGGGTGGAGGGGAGTGGTCCAAAATTTCAAAATTATCGAGCTAGATGCCAAAATTAGTATTTCTAAGCCCTCGAGTATACTTTCGAAGTCATTTTATTCGAAAAATAAAATGAGGTTCTATAAAAGTGGGCTTCAAAATAGACCAATTTGTTTTTACTCGTCGACTCTCTGGATGAATATTTTCCCACCAAACTTTAGAGCTTGAAAGAATTTTGATTAAAAGTCCCTCCTCTTACACTTGACACAAGAATGGGCCAGAATAGACTCACATTTGACCATCATCGCTCTTTGGCGGTAAAAGGACATTAAACATAGAAAATTCTGCAATTTTCGTTTTTAATCGATTTTTTTGAGAGTAAAAATGGGCAAAATTTGGAGATAAAAAGGTCTCAAAACATCCCACGACTTCAATCACACGATCTTGATTTTTTTTTTTCTTAAATTACCACACAGACTCAGCCAAGCCATTTCGAAATTTACACTTTGATGGGGGTGAGGGGGAGGGGTAGGTGTTCCTAATTTTCAATTTTCGAATTTTGGTTCACTCGGTACCCACATTTGGGTGAAATTTTCGCTCAAACAAACCCAAATTGTTATTATTGAATACGATTCCGGGCGATTTGAAATCCCAAAATTGGTGACGACATTTTAAACAGTTCAGAGGGGGAGGAGAGAAGGAGGAAGAGAGGGCAGGAGTTGAAACTTCGAGAAAAAGGAATACTTGATCAGTGATCAATTTTTTGCAATGTTTTGAAATATTCCAGTCAAGATTTTCGGTCACTGAAAGTTCAAAACTTCAGAGCTTAAGTCAATTTTTAACAACACATCCTCGAAAAATATGAATTTTTGTCACCTGAGCCTCACTTTTTTCAATTTTTGACCAACTGAGCCCCCCCCCCTCCAATTTATTGAAAGAAATTCGAAGATTTTAACGAATAAACGGGGTAAAAGGGCTGAAAATTTGATGAAATAATTGAAAAACTTGTAATTTTAAAATGATGAAGTACATTTCTCTTCTTTCTAATTTATTAAGACCTCTTCTCTCCCCCTCCCTCAATACACAAAAATCCTTAGTAAAAGTCAAACTTAGGAAAATTTGAGTAAATCTTCGACCATAAAATTTCAAAACATGAGGATTTTTTGACATTTACAGCTCAATTTGCTTGATTTTTGACCCTTCAAGACTGAAAAAATTCTCATTTAAAAAGAGAAATGTAAGAAATTCGAGGGAAGAAGGTGAGAAGGTTAAAAAATAGAAAAAATACCGAGTAACATTATTTGAGTAGGGTTGAAAAAAACTCAGATGAGGCCCTCCCCCTTCCCCTTACTTCATCAAAAATTCAAAATTCAAATCAATTTGTAACAATAAATGTAAAAAAAATTGGATTTTTCGCCCCCCTCGTACACTTTTTTCGAGCCATTGAGCCCAAAAAATTGACTTTCAAGCGAGAAATTTGAGCAGTAAGGAATAAAATGTGCGAAACGACTGAAAATTTGAAAAAAAAAATATATCAAGGAATAGGTACGAGATTTGTAATTTTTTGAAGTCAGTCCAAATTTCCTGATCCATGCCCCCTTCCATCAAGTATCAAAAATTCTGGTTAAAGCTAAAATTTTGAAAAATCGAGTCGATCTTTGGCAAACAATTTCTGAAAACTTCGCCTCGTTTTTCTTGATTTTGATGCATCGAGTCTCTAAAAAATCTTGGTTTGAAAAGAGAAATTTGTGGTCGGAAGAGGTGGGGGGGGGGGTAAAAAAACTGAAAATTTGAAAAAAAAATACTGGAAGACATAATTTAAGATATTTTGCAAGCAGCCAGTCAAATTACCGCATATTTTCAGATGAAACCCCCCCTTCCCTTCCCCCTCAATCATCGGAAATTTTGGTGCAAGTTCAAAATTTGAATATTAACGTCAATTTTTAAATGATAAACTTCCAGAAAAATGTAGAATTTTTGCCAGCCCAGCTCACCTTTCTCAATTTTTGGATACATTGAATCCAAAAACATCTAATTTCAAGAAGAAAATGTGAAGAGGTCAATTGATAAAGTGGATAGAAAAGCTAAAAATTTGGAAAAAATATCGAAGACATGCAATTTATAATTTTTAGAAGTGGTCAGCCCGAATTTTCGGTTCTTTCTCGCTGAGACCTCTTCCTCCTACCATCAAAAGACATAAATTTTGGAACTTCAAGTCAATCTTCAACCACAAATTTGTAAAAACTATAGGACTGTGGATTTTTGCCACTCCCTCACCTTTCTCTAGTTTTGACCCATTTAACTCAAAAAATTCAATTTTAAGAAAAGTTTGAAAAATTGGTAAAAAAAAACTGAAAATTTGGAAAAAATATCGAAGACACCTAATTCGTAATTTTTTGAAGTACTCGGCCCAAATTTTGGATTCTTTTTAGGTGACATCTCTTTTTATTCCCATCAATAGACACAAATTTTGGTGAAAGCTCAAATTTTGAAACTTCAACAAGTCAATCTTCAACAAACAATTTCTACCGCTCATAATTCATTTTTAAAGAAGAAATTTGAGAGGTTCATGGAAAGAGGTGTGAATGGGGGGGGGAAGAGGTGCAAATTTCAAAAAAGTCTCAATTTCCACTTCTTCTCAAATGAGATCCCTCCAATCTCACCTTCAATCTTCAATTCTTCATAAATTCTGACAAACGATCAAAATTTAAAAATTCAAGTCATCTTCAAAAATGAACTTCTGAAAATCTGTGAATTTTTCAACAAAAAAACACCTAATTTTTCATCTGTTGGACCCCAAAAAATATCATTTGAAGGAAAAATGCGATGTGGTCACTGATAAAGTAAGTATAAAGGCTGCATTTTAGAAAAAAATATGAGAAAGTAGGTCCGATTTTTGCTACATGAGACACCCTCTCCCTCTCTACTGGTTCCACTGTCTAAAATTTTGGAATTTTAAAAATAATTTACACTGTACCCAAATTTGATACCTTCAACATGAACTCCCTACCCTTCACAACTCAATTCAATAATTCAATTATCTCAAAATTTTGAATAACTATCAAAACCTTTTCAAAATAGCATCAATTTTCAGAAATTTCATTCTGAAAAACCAAGGCTTTTTCACCCCCTCCCCTCCCCATACTTTTCTCTCCTTGGACTTTAATCGAAATATCTCAGTTTGAAATGAATTTTTCGATGATGAAAAAACAGGCAGGGGGGACAGAAAATGATCACGAATAATTTTTCATCTCTTCAATTCCAGGCCTGCTCTCCCCTTAGGTACAAAACCGGCTCAAACCAGCCGACAATCCGTCCTAAAAATTTATAGGAAGCCATTAAAAATTTTACAAAACCAACGACGACGATCAGAACACGTCAACAGAAAAAAAAACCACGTGATATTCGCCATCATCCAGGTCAACTTTTGGTCTTCGCATTACGTCGGTAAATCGCCCAAATACATAATAAATCAGTCTTTCGTTCGAAGAAAATGGAAGTAAACGATGGGCCCAAATTACTCTTCGAATTAGAATACTTACATAAAAAAATCATGCGTAATTTTCGGCCATTTTTAGCTATTATACGTAGGTAATTCTCTATTCTATTTGGTATAATAGTATATTAAATAGGTACACTAATATGTGGCATTTTTATACGTATACGTATACTCACACAGCCTCAACGACAGACCCACCTCGGTATTTACAAATTCATACCCCCTACCCCCCTCAAACGTCAACAAAATTACACATCAACAAACAACGACGAACGGTTTCACAGCACAGCCTTTTTAGAGTTTTTTTTCCATATTTTAGCGACGTAATACGATCTGACCCAAAATTCACTCCAGCACGGAGAACATCAGCTTCAGCTATCCTAACCTCGAGTCATGAATTCAATCTCGCTTAAAACCCTCTTAAGTAGATAAAATAAATTACTTTGTTCGCGAAATAAAATGAAAAATGAATAAATAAAACAATTACCGAAGAAAAAAAAATTGAAAAAAAGAGAGGAAACCTTTGTAAAATAATAATAATAAAAAAAAAAAAAAAGGAGAATAAATAAATGATGACGACAATAACAAGGGATAGATACTTGGAAAACAACAACAACAACAACAAAATCATTGACGCCAAAAAAAAATTACCATTGAAAGTACACAAATAAGCTAGCGTCTTTTGACGCCATCTCCACTTACAACGTATGTATCTGTTCGTAATCGTTACAAAAAAAAAAAAAAGGAAAACACACACACACACACACATATAGGTACATACAATCGTAAAATAAAATAGAAAAATTATATATTTATAGTAATATAACGACGAGTACGATGAATTATTGTGTTTTGACAGGTACACGGTAAATCATTTCTGTAAACAACAACATGCGCAGATTACACGGATAGTTCGCGGCAAAATCTTCTCATTGATGGTTTGTAGAAAGAGTACGAGAGAAAGACAGAGAGAACTACTGAAGGTTTATTAAACTTTAATAATAACCCTCGCTAATGCCAAAAATTCGGGTCGATACGATTAATCATAATATATCGTAAAACTACAACGTTTTTTTTTTTATTCGAGGAAAAAATACAGGAAAAAAAACTCGTACACGTGTATCGAGTGTTTTTGGTACATTTATAAACACAAAGTTGATATGTAAAGAAATTCACTCTCTGTAGTATATGCCAAAATATTATTTTTCGATGAAAATTGCCATTTTTCAAAATGGATATTGCAATATTTTCAAAAACTAGGTTCGCAACGAAATTCAAAGCCAAATTCAATCATTTGACATCGAGATGCGATCTGCAGCCTCGAACAAAATTTCAATTTACTCGCAGTTTACAAATTGTCTGAGTTCCAGGAGGAAGTTGGAAAATTCGCTGGAGGCTCCAGAATGGCTTCAAAGCTAGTGCTCTTCAAAGGGGACAGGAGGAGGGAAGGATTAAAATGAACTACCTAATCAATTATCCACATTGGTTTAATTTTGCATCAAAAAAAAAAAAAAATTATAATAAATTTAAAAATCTCAAAAAACAGTTTTTTTTGAATTTGAAATTTGTGTCAAATTTCCAAAAATGAACTTGAACAGCTGTAATTTTGAATCTGAGGGTTTTAAAACAAGTTTTTTTGATCTAGTTTGGTTTCATTCAAAACGTCAAATCATGGAATGATACTTCAAAAATTTTTTTGGTCAAAGTGAAGTTACATCACACTTGAATTAAAATCACGTTAAAAGCTCAATTTTGACATAAAACGTACACTTTCTCTCAAACCCTCAAAAATCGATTTATTTACAATTATTTCCCATTCGATAAATGATCAATCATGTTTGAAATCAAAATAAAAACAAATTTCAGTCTCAAAAAAGCGTTTCCGAATCAAAAATCGCGATCTCAAGTGACCAAGTTTTCGAGAAATTATAAATTGATTTTACCTTCACTAATAAAACTTTCTGATAAAAAATTCATCGAAATCAAAAATTGCCTAATCGAATCCTAAAAACTGATTTATTTGCGATTTTTCATCTCAATTAAGATCGAACTAGTTCTAAATCAAATATAAAAGCTTTTTGACCAGAAATCCATTTCAAACGATCGAAAATCGATTAATCGAACACCAAAAATCGATTTATTTTCGATTTTTGATTTCAATAATCATCGAACATGTTCGAAATGAAAAAATAATTTCAACTTAAAAATTGAACTTCTTGCTTAAAAATCTACAAAGAGATCGAAAGTCGATTAATCGAATCCCAAAAATCGATTTATTTGCGATTTTCGACCTCAATTATGGTCAAACATGTTGAAATGAAAAATTAATTTCAACTTCAAAAATGAAACTTTTTGATCAAAATCAAAAATCGATTAATCAAACTCCAAAAAAATCGATTTATTTTCGATTTTCGATCTCAATTATGATCGGAACGTGTTGAAATGAAAAATTTATTTCAACTTCAAAAATGAAACTTTTTGATCAAAAATCGATTAATCGAACTCCAAAAATCGATTTTTTGCGATTTTCGATCTCAACAACGATAAAGCATGTTCGAAAATCGAAATGAAGAAATGATGTCAACTTCAAAATGAAACTTTTCGATCGAAAATTCATAACGATCAAAAATCGATTAATCGAACACCAAAAATCGATTAATCGACCACCAAAAATCGATTTATTTTTGATTTTTGATCTCAATTATGATCGAACGTGTTGAAATGAAAAATTAATTTCAACTTCCAAAATTAAATTTTTTTGATCAAAAATTGATTAATCGAAGATCGAACTCCAAAAATCGATTTTTTGCGATTTTTGATCTTTACATTTACTGAATTTTGATCGAACATGTTTGAAATGAAAAATTAATCTCATAAACTTCCTGATCAAAAATCGACTTCTTTGCGATTTTCGATCTTAATGACGATCGAACATGTTCGAAACGGCAAACTAATTTCATAAACTTGCTGATCAGAAATTCGTCGTAATAAATCAATAATCGATTTTTTTGTGATCATCAATTTCATGTGATCGAGGTGATAATCGATTTCAGTAAGTTTATTCGAAATGAAAAATCAATGAAGCCTCATTCGACAACTTTCAGATCGAAAATCGATCATCGATCAAAAATTGACAAAAATCGTGTTTTTAATCTCAAAAAGCTGTGTTCTGAAAATCGTTTTTTTTCCTTTCGAATTTTATATTCTTCGATCATAACAACTAGAAGAGATCAATCTTTTTTTTTAAAAATCGTTTTGTTTTTGTTTGGAAAGAATAAATTGATAAGTTTGATTGACCGATGTTCTATTTTCAATTTCGATCATGAGGAATTGAGGAGTGATCAAAAATTTATTGATTTGACGCTGAAAATCGATTCATAAAGGATCGAAATTGTTTAATTCGTCTTCGTTACTCAAGAAATATTTACCACAAGTCGATTTCACGTCATTTTATTTTCTTAAAAATTGATAGGTAGGTATTTTCAATCGATCGATTTTCGATTTCCAATTTCGATCATGAGGAGTGATCGATCGATCGAAAAGTCTACTGCGGAATGACTTGAAACACTGTTTCCAATCGATCTATGAGTTTGATAATATTTAATTTCTAAATTTTGTCACAGGCTACAAAAATCCTCAAAACCACTTTTAATGGTTGGGGGAGAGTGGGGGAAGGGGGAAGGGAGGAATAAAAATAGGAAACCAACCAAATTTCAAATTTCCAGCTCAATTGAGTAAAATATTGATCATTTTTGCCTTTGACATCTTGTTTTTCAAAAATTCTCCAAAGCCCAAAAAATGAACTTAAGCAAACTGACATTTCGGCTGTTGGGGTATTTTTACATACTTTTTTGATCTAGTACCTCCTTCCCCTCCTACGATGGAAGACTACGTATTAGCCATGTCTCTGCAGTCTGCACTGAATTCACTTCTAAATTTCATAATTTTCTAACGATATAAAATATATTATACTTAAATTAGAAAACTCGACTTACCTTAGTAAAAACAAAAAAACAAAAATATGGAATTCAACGAAAGGAACAATTACACCATGATAGGGTCTTCGTCGCTATCCGGTAAATTCACATTTGCGACCCTTTTACAACTCGAGCTACTTTGATGTTTTCTTTTATGCGGTACTATCATTCCGACATTTGAACTTGGTTGAGCTACAAACAAAAAACAAAAATCAAAATAAGCACAGCATTTTATTACTTGGACAATTTTTCGAAATTTTCAATTTTTATATTTTTGAAAAACGAAATATTAAAAAAAAATAGCTTGAAATGTCCCCCCCTCCCCCTCCATTCCTTCATTTAAGACATTAGATTGAAGTTTCCCCCCTCAATATCTATCAATTTTCAGAATAGAATAAAAAATTGTACATTGTAAACCATTTTCTAAAATATTCAATTTTTTTGTCAAGAAAATTGGCCTTGACCCCATTTTTCGTCACACTTTCTTCCACCCTCAATTCGATCTAAATTTTTATGAATTTTTTATTGCAACCGATACACTCGTTGGGTGGAAAATTTTCTTTCCTTCGGATTCTGAAAAATAAATGACACAGCCCTCCGCGTCTTTCTCCTTCCTCCAACGTCTTAAAATCCAACAATTTTTTCTAAACCAACTCGCAATCGATAAATTTTTCATTTCTGGTTGAAATTATTATCAAACTAGGTGCTTACAATTCGTATCCATATCATCAAGGCTTCCGTCATCGGTCGATAGCAAATCGTCATCCGAATTGGTACGTCTCAAGCTGGGTAAATTCGTTGTTAAAATTTCTTTTTCTTTTTTGATCTCTTGTATTTGTCCGACCAATCGTTGCTCCTCTTCGTAAATCTTCTCGGGTGGATCTTCGGTAGGACTATATACCTGCTTGAGTAAGGGATAAAGTGAAGGTTACATTTCTCATTTTTTTTTTTTTTCAAACAGTAGTGATTTTTTCCCCCTAAAAAATGAAGAATTCCGTTTACCTTAGACGTGCGTATAGACGAAAGTCGATCGGTGGCCGTATGACAGGCGTTATCTAACGTGTCGATGTCGGCCAACGTAGCCTTCAATTTATCCACTTGTTCGTTAATGATTAATTTAATGCATAACGTCTGATGTTCGATATCGTTCAACGAATTCTGAGCTGGTACTATTTTATTCGTTTTTAATATACAAGGCGCGAATATGATGGCTAACGAGGCGGCGTTCATACGATTGACGTCTTCGTGTACTGCGACTCTGCGAACACGAGATACACAAATATTGTCAATCTAAAGGTATCTAATTGAAATCGAAAATCTACAGAGAGTAATCCCGGATGCATTACCTAGCTAAATGAAATATAAGTCTTTCCATGAGATCATAATTGGGTTTTGGTAATTTCTTTAGTATCGTGAATAGGGTTGAGACGCGATCTTCGGTCAGAGAAGCAGCTCTGATGAAATCGTCGTAGCACTCGAACGTCAACAAAGGTTCCGGCATCTCTCTTAGGAACGTTTTTAGAACACTGGATAATACGTGAACCTGTAAAAAAGATAATTTGACGTCAGATTACGATGTTTTTTTTTTCATGTTCTCGAGACTGCTGGGAATTCACGTCTCATCTGATTTTGTACGTACCTGATATTCTTCGAATCTGACATTATCGATGTTACTTTGTTCTATTAAATTTTTCAATTCACGTACTTTGGATGTCAACTGTGAAAATAAAGCAAGTATTTTTATAAGAATGAAGTTTGTTGAAACGTCGTTCCAGAGTCGAGATGGATTCGATTAGATGAAATTATGAAGTCATGAAGACCAGACGAAGAAGGAAAATACTTCATTATTATGACAAACCTGGTCATTTTATTGATCACAGATCAATGAAACTCACTTGAAAAAATTTTGCAGAAATAAATCAATTTTTAATCACTTTTAAACAAATTCAAGACCAAAATCAGGTAATGATTTGTGCAGTTTTTGAAAAAATAGGTCACGTGACTCATAAAAAGAGGTCGAAATTTTGTCAAAAAAATAAAAATTTCTATAATAACTTTTTTTTGAAAACCTTTAAAGAATTTTGAGCCAAAAATCGAGTCACAATTTTCAGGAGTTTTAAAAAAAAGTGTCAAGCAAACTATCAAAATAGGTTGGAATTTTGGCAGAAAATCAAAAATTTCTTCGATAACTTTTTTTTAACACTTTTGATAAAATTTTCAACTCAAAATTGAGTCATGATTTTAAAAATTCCAAAAAAAATTTTGAGCACCCTTCAAGAAGTTTGATCTCAAAATTAGGGCATGATTTTTGAGGTTTTTGAAAAACGTATCAATTTCGACAGAAAAATTAAATATTTCGATAAAAGAATTTTGAGTCAGAAATTGAGTCACGATTTTTCGAGTTTTTGAACAAGGTGCCTGGTAAACTATCAAAATGAGTTTAACAATTTTGACAGAAAATCAAACCTTTTTTGAGCACTAGAGGAAAATTTTGAGCTTAAAATTGGGGCATGACGTTTTGTGATTTTTGAAAAAGGTGTCACACGAATCATAAAATTGGTTTTAAATTTCACCAGGAAAACAAAAATTTCCATAGATACTTTTTTTGAGCACTTTTGAATAAGTTTGAGCTCGAAATTGAGTCACTATTTGCAGGGAGTTCCAAAAAAAAGGCCATGGGAGCTTTCAAAATGAGTTGAAATTTCCTAAGAAAATCTAGAATTCCTACAATTACCCTTTTCCAAGTTTTAAAAAAAATGTTGAACTCAAAATTGGATCACGATTTTTGAGGTTTTTGAAAAACGTGTCCTGTGACTTATCAAGCTGGAGCAAGACTTCGGCAAAAAAAACACAAAAATTTCTATTTTTTTGTGCACTTTGGAAAAAGTTTGAGCCCAAAACTGGGTCACTATTTTCAGAGCTTTTCAAAAAAGGTTCTGAACTTACTAACTTGTTTTCGACATTTCTAAAAAGTTTTGAGCTTCATCGAATCATGATTTTCGAAGTTTTTGAAAATCATAAATCACGCAACTCACCAAAATAAATCAAAATTTCGACAGAAAGAAAAACATTTCGAGAAATATTTTTAAGCGTTTTTGAAGAATCTTAACCTCAAAACTGAGTTACAATTATCATAATTTTTGGGGAAAAAGGTCTTGAAAACGATCAAAATGAGTTAGAATTTTAATAGAAAGCCAGAGCTCTTTGTTTGAGCACTTGAGGAGAATCTTGAGCTTGAAATTCGGGCACGACTTTATGTGGTTTTTGAAAAAGACGTCATGCTAATTGTCAAAATGAGTTGAAATTTCGTAAAAAAAAAAAACAAAAATAAGGTATGAACTTTTTTTGGCATTTTTGTAAATGTTTGAGCTCAAAATTGTGTCATGGGAGGGAGGGAGGGGGGAGGTCAAAAATGGTATTATGCAAACTATCATAATGAGTTGGAATTTTCGCAAAAAAATCAAAAATTCTTACAATCAATTTTTTTTAACATTTATGAAAAATTTTGATCTCAAAATTGGATCATGATTTTCGAGGTTTTTGAAAAACATGTCTTGCAAATAATCATCAAAATGAATTTAAATTTCGGCAGAAAAGCTACAATTTCTTGAAAACTTTTTTTGGGGGATTTGCAGAATTTTTGGCCAAAAGTTTGATCACGATTTTCAAGGATTTTCAAAAAAGGTGGATTCCATTCGAACTTTTTTTGATCGTTTTGAAAAATTGCAGCATTTAATTCATAAAAAACAAACTTATTGCCCAAGTTTGAACTCAAAATTTTTCAAAAAGGCTCAAAAATAGTTTCGACAACCATTTTGAAAATTGAGAACTTTCAAGCTCCTAAAATACTCGTACATACGTCTTTTTTGGCATTTTAGACCAATATCTACGTTTAAAAAGCCAACTGATTTTTTTTTTTACTCGTAGTAGCAAAAATCCCAGCCAATCTCAACACGTTTTGCCTAAGTAGGTAGTGAACTGAAGATTATCTCCAATAATCCCCACCTCGACCTCAGACTCCATCAAATCAACGACGAATCCACCCGATACATAATGCACAATCAGTACTTACTCCCGACTTGCGATAAATTCCTTCGGTGTACAATCCGTACATTTCTATGGTGGTAATGAGTCTTTCGACTACCAAGGGCACTTTACCGTTACTGGTGGCCAGTAAATGCAAAGGTACTCCGAATACATTATTGCTGGCTGCGCCTGTAGCCGACGTTAGTGCGTTCGAAGAGCCATCGGTGGTGGAAACCTCTTTACCACATTCTACGGTAACTTTGGGGTAACATTTTTTATGACACGTTAATTTGCAATCTGAAATAGGTAGTCAATTATGAAAAATTAATCGCTGTTTTCAAATACCCGTTATTACGTATACCTACGGGCTACGTTATTACGTCAGTATTGACAGCTAGCTGTTGCCTTCGTCAGCTCTGTTTACAATATCTTCGATCGATATTTCTTACGCGTATTGTGTAGTAGACTATACTCAATTTCAACAAATCTAAAGGCGAATCTTCGAGACGACGATGAATGGGGAAAAAATATAAGTATCGGTAATCGATGCCTACAATACTTTTATTCGTTTGTTCCGCAATTCCGTCATAAACTCGTATCGTCGTCTTCGGACATTTACCTCGCAAAATTCGAGTACGTACTACAAACGGTGTAGACATCGATGACGATGGCAACAACGAATCGTCACAGACACACGAGTAAAAATTACATAATACTTTGTAGTAGGTCGATCAAAAAAAAACTCACTTCTACACACTAAACCCTTTTCGATGGGCCATAAGAAGAAAGACGAGCAAACTTCGCAAGCGGTCGGTATATTTATAATATTAAGCTGGAACAGATGACCGACGTGCGACAAGTACTCGTCTCCTTTATGCTTTTTCTTCTTTTTACGTTTAGCTTTACTAGGTTTCTCCGCTTCTAGACGCGTCATCGTCATGAATTCGTTCATAAAGCCGCGAAAAGCGTTCACGCACAACGTTACCGGAAAATCTTTGCATGTTTCTTCGTGCAGACAAACCGTTTCGATGACCTTCGAATCGCAAAAAAAAACGAGACAATAATAATTAAATACTCGATCGAGACGAACGAAATCATCTGCGTGCAAATTAATAAATACGTACGAAAGGGATACTCACGTGTAGGAAATTAGCTATTAAATCTTTATATTTTATATTCAAGACTTCGACGCCTTGTTTATTAACAACACTATAGGTAGCGACTAGATTATCTTTGAACTCTCGAAGAGCTTGTTTAAATATACGATCGACTTGCGAAGGCTTCGTACCTTCTTCGCTTTCCATTTTATAAATCTGTAAACAGAAAATAAACATCCGCGTTAGCACTCATTTACGCAGAAACACGCAGAAATAGACGCGTAATTATTATTTTACGGATTTGAAACACGAATTACCGTTAATTACCATCAATGTATCGTAATTACCGAATATTTACCATTTTTACGGTAATTACCAAATGGTAAACTAGAATTTACGCGGAAATATATAGCTATTTGTAGGTAAATAACTCGAGATTTTGTGATTTTCAATGTCAAATTATCATCAATTACCAATATTACCATCAACGTAACGTAATTACCGAATATTTACCATATTTACGGTAATTACCGAACAAATTTACCGTCATGTAGAAAAATAAAAGTGGGTGCAGATAGACGAGGGTTACTCCAAAATTTGAATCCAGAAATTACCATCGATTACCATCAAATTACCGTAATTACCAAACATTTACCGATCATTACGGTAGTTAACGAGCGCGTAAATAGGTAGGTACGCTATATGTTTGTTTTTGTGATTTCAATGGCAAAATTCGACTAATTAACATCACGACAAAAATTGTGATTACGGTAGTTTTGAAATTTTACCACATTTACGGTAATTACCAAACTTGATAGTTGATACTTCTTGTAATTTTCGAAAAAAAAGTAGGGAACAACGTCGGTTTGAATGAATGAGAGTCATTCTGCAATTTAAATCCAGAAATCGACATTCATTACTATCAACAAAATTATCGTAATTACCGATAATCTATTCACATTTACGGTAATTACCGAATTTCACACTGAAATTTACGTGGAAATATAAAGATATTAATTAAAATACCTGTACAGCAATGTTTCAGGGATGCTAAGCCTTAAAATTATCGTCAGTCACCTTCAAAGTATCGTAATTACGGAGGATTTACCATATTTACGGTAATAACCGAAAGAAACTATTCAAATTTACAAAGAAAAATGTAGGGGGGAAGACATGAATAATCAATCTGGAGATCAAATTCCCAAATTACCCCAAATTGCAGTAAAAATGTCATAATTACCAACAATTTACCGTATTTACCGTAATTTCCAAATAAGTTACCAGAATTCAGATTGAAATATGAAGAATAAAGATGTTTTCATTTTATGGTGCCCATGCAAAAATTACTATTAATTACTAAAAATGCACTGTAATTTCACCAAATTTACGGTAAATTACCGTAATTACCACAGTAATTACAACAATTTTTGAAATATCACGATTTGCGGTAAATTTAACATTTTGTTTGCATTTTAATTTTTAATTACCGATTAATATTTTTTCAACCACACAATAACATCTCAACTTCATTCTTGATACAATTTTGTTCAAAAAGAACCTAATTTTACTAATCCGACTTTTTTCTCTTAATTATACATATAGAAAGGATATAAATGTCTTTTAATTCTTCAACAATAAGTTCCATAAAAATATTCTCAATTTTCATCTCGGTAATTACCGGTAATTTCCGTATAACCGAGGTATACACTGTTCTTTGACACTTTAGAAGGGAAATATGGATCAAAGTTTTTGATATAATATGTACTAACAATTGACTCATATTCCCTAAAATCATCTTCTCAACTCAAATTTTTTCATGATAACTCTGGCAGTAATTACCACGGTAATTACCTAATCTGACGGTAATACCGGTAAATTAATATTGTTCCACGGTAATTGCAACGACATTTTGTTCCTCATCCTCATGCCTCATCAAAAATTCTCTTATAACAAGTTTCATGAAAATATTTTCAATTTACATCCCGGTAATTACCGGTAATTTCCCCATAACCGAGGTGAATACCCTTCATTGAAACTTCAAGGTGAAAATATCAGTCAAAACTTTAGATATCCTTATGATTGACTCATCATATCCCCTAGAATTCATCTCCACCCAAATTTTTTCATGATCACTCTCGCAGTAATTACCAAGGTAATTACCTAATCCGACTTTCTTCTCCTCATTATATAGAAAGGATATAAATGTCTTTCAATTCTTTAACAATAAGTTCCATGAAAATATTCTCAATTTTCATCTCGGTAATTACCGGTAATTTCTGTATAACCGAGGTATATACCGTTCTTTGACACTTCAGAAGGGAAATATGGATCAAAGTTTTTGATATGCATACTAACAATTGACTTATATTCCCTAAAATCATCGCAACTCAAATTATTTCATGATAACTCTGGCAGTAGGTAATTACCTAATCTGACGGTAATACCGGTAAATTAATATTGTTCCTAGGTAATTAGAACGACATTTTGTTCCTCATCCTCATGTCTCATCAACAATTCTCTTATAACAAGTTTCATGAAAATATTTTCAATTTACATCCCGGTAATTACCGGTAATTTCCCCATAACCGAGGTGAATACCCTTCATTGAAACTTCAAGGTGAAAATATCAGTCAAAACTTTTGATATCGTTATGATTGACTCATCATATCCTCTAGAATTCATCTCCACCCAAATTTTTTCATGATCACTCTCGCAGTAATTACCACGGTAATTACCTAATCTGATGGTAATACCGGTAAATTAATATCATTTCTCGGTAATGCAGCAAAATTTTGTTCCTCATCAACAATATCATCATTCTAAATTCTCTTATAAAAAGTTTCATAAAATATTGCCAGTTTTGATCACGGTAATTACCAGTAATTTCTCATTAACTGAAGAAATTACCATTCAATAATTGGAATTTCAAGGAAGTAATCATCAATCAAACTTTTAATATACTCACGAGCAACTCACAATAATAATATCCGAAATTTACCGCACTCCGAATTTCTCCACAACCATTCTGTCAGTAATTACCGCGGTAATTACCCGATCAAACGGTAATACCGGTAAATTCTCATTTATTCTCGGTAATTACAATGAAATTTTCTCCACTACAATCAATAAATCTCAATTTTAACCCCTTTATACCCAATTTCATAAAAATTTCGTAAATTTTAACTTCGGTAATTACCGGTAATTTCCCCCAAACCTAAGTAAATACCATTTATTCTCATTGTAAGGAGCTAAAATCGATCTAATCTCACAATATCCCACCAATTAAGCCAAAAATTACACAAAATTTAAAACTTTCAGCGTCACATAATGCTCTGAATTCACTATTTATGACGACGAATAATAAAAGGTTGCGTCGGTTTACCGCTGACGTCGCCCTTGAAACCTTTTTCTCTTCTTTTTATGCTGTGTAAAAATTCCGACCTCATTTCGAATAAATATGTAATATCAAGGTAACGAGCTCCCCTATACTCGATTATGTGAATAATTGACCATCTTATATCGACTTATAATTGTGTTTATTTAACCTTTCCACTATTCGGTGCATTATTTTCTAAATTACGTCAATTTAAATTGAGTTTTTCAAAAGTAAACCACTGTTTAATAGATTCCAAAATGGATTTTCCGAATGCAATATGCAAGCGATGACGATAAACCCTTGTATTTTTTCTGGAAGAACAGCTCGAATGAAAATTAACCCTCGACGTAGGTACTAAGTAGGTCGTCGTTTATAGTTTAAATGTCACGATATTGACGTCGATAAAAAATAATATATTCGAGTAATAATAGGTTTATATTTAGGTCTGACCACGTATAACAGTTGGACAATAAAAAAAAATAACCACACACCCTTGATACGTGAATCTGCTCACTTCTACGAGCTTCACCTGTGTTCATAATCAATCCACATTTTCACGATCAATATCGATGAAATTGCTCTACAATAAATTCATTCATCGGCCAATTCGAAAATGAAGGCTCGAGTCAAGAAAATTCCATCTTTCTCTCCTTTCTTTCCACACAAATCACTAACTTTTTTTCAAAATTTGGGAAAGGTTTCATAAAATTTCAAACTATTCCCTCGTACTATTCTTAACTGAACCTTCCACTATACCATTGAACACTTTTGCCCAAATGAGCGAGCTTTTCCGCCCATAAAGAATTCAAACGTGGGTTCATTTATGAATTTTTCACTAACTACCTTTTAATCATGAACCCGCGTTGTTTTTCACGACGTTTAGTTATAAATATCGTAAAAAAAAAATAAAACCGCTTAGTTTCAGTTTATAGGTTTTCTTTGGCTATTTCAAACGATGCTTACCTCTATACCTATAGTACGTTTAAAAATCCCAAAGGTATATTATTTGGTTAAATGACGTCATTTAACGAAAAACATCAGCGTGAAAATGATTAGATCCGGTCACGCTAACGAATCATTGTCGTTTATAGGAATTTTTCTCAAGAGTTTCACTTATTAATCGGAATCGTAAAGGTATAGAGAAAATGATACCAGCGACAAGGAAAAATAGTACCAACGAACAGGAAAAGGGAAAAATTAAACGTTTCGTGGTATGTTTGGGTACCACGAATACGATTCCAGCCCCCGTCTTCTTCCATCTTCGTTCACCTTCTATTTATAAAATTTAATGACTATACAAATGCTTCAAAAGCCACACGCTAGGTGTTTCTTTATGCTAGCTTTTTTTTTCTTCATTTTGTAGTCTTGTATCTTTTAAACATGCTAACAGGTATCGAAGCACGAGCTATTAGTCGAAGCAAACCATTTATGGAGTTTATCCTTTGCACAAACGGCGTGTTTTCGTTTTGGTGAAGTTGGTCTTTTTTTTTCACGTTTGTACTTTCTATACGACTTTTGGTCGTTGGGTTTTCGAATTTTCGGTGATTTTTTTTTGGTTTGTTTGTTTTTTATTCGCGTAGGCAATTATGAAAGATTTATTGGTGTTTAATAACGAAGTTTTTAGAACCTATGCGTTTCACGTGGTTTTATTGGTTTTCAAAATGCTCCTGATGTCGCTGATGACTGCTTTTCAGAGGATGAAGAAAAAAGTAATTGACATTTTTTTTCGATATTTTTACATTTTTAATTTTTCGAGTTTTTTTATTCGAAAGTTTTATTCATTTTTTGGGTTCTCTCTTCATTATTTTTGGCTGAAAAATCGGACTTAGGAAATCAAAGTCAATTTATACCTACTAAATTTTTTTCATGTTTTTTATTTTTTTCAAAAACATAATTTGCTTTCCAGTATTCAATTAACCCAAAAATTATTTCAAATGTAAAAATTTGTTACTTTAATGGAGTGATAAAAGCTCAAAACTTGCTGTATTCGGACGTGTTTGCCTCGTAATCAGATAACAACACCTTTAAATGAAGAAATAACCTTAGAATCGTGATCAGCACCATCGAAAACCATACAATCGATATATCACACGATATTTCATCAATTTTGCAAATTTCAATCCCTAAGGGTGAAAACCCACCCCTAACTGTTGAATTTGGGTTAAAAACAACTCATGAGTCAGGAAATTAATTTTTGATGATAGAAACAAAAAACACAAATGAAAATGAAAATTATTACAATTTCAACCCTTATCAGTGAAAAACTACCCCTAATAGCTGAAAGTTGACATAAAAAGCATATAATACTTCAATTTTTAAATTAATTTGTGGTATTTGTTCAGATCACAGAAAATCAATTTTCACGCTCCCAAATTGTTTTTTGAGCGTTTTCTCACAATTAGGGGTGGGTTTTCGCAGTTAAGGGTTGAAATTTGAAAAACTGAGGTCAAATTCGAATTCAGCACCCTTGAAAACCTAACAATCGATAAACATGACGTTTTTTGTCATTTTTTCCCAAAAACCACCCCTTAAGCCCCTCATCCCTTATTTCCACCCCTTTAAAATTCTCAAAATCATGTAAAAACTTCAATTTGCACTGAAATTTGTGTAATTGGTTCCAATTATCAAAAATAAATTTTTCAACTCATAAATTGGTGTTTGCAACAATTTTTGGCATTTAGGGGTAGTTTTTTGCAATTAAGGGATGAAATTTGAAAATTTGATGAAAAGTCGTGTTGTATATCGATTGTATGGTTTTCGATGGCGCTGATCACGATTCTGGGGGTCATTTTTTCATCCAGGTGAAATGTTCTTCGGTTAAGAAGCAAAAATTGACGAAAAATGAAGGTTTTCAATACTTCTAAACTTCCTTATCCTCCAACTCCCCTCTTCTCCAACCTATCCTTTCATTCACAGCCAGTTTGAATTATACATTTTCATGTGATTTTCCAAAATTTGCACAAAATTTTGAGGAATTTTGCCACATTTCAAACAATTTTCAGTAATTTTTAAGCATTTTGACTAGTATTAATTTCGTTAAAAATTGCTACATTTCAGAGCATTCTGAATAATTGCAATAATTTTAAGTTTTCCTACTAACTTTTTCGAACATTTTTGTATAGCATGTTTCGACTAATTTGAGAATTGATGAAAAATTAAGTATTAGTAAACCACGACTTTCCAATGAAAAATGAAGTAATTAGTAAACCACGACTTTCCAATTAAAAATATCACTTGAGAAATGAAACAAAGCATTTTAGAGAATAATTGTTCTTAGTTTTTTTTGGAGGGAGGGAGGGAGGGAGGAGGGAGGGGGGAGTTTCTAAAATTTAGCACAAGGTGATTTTTTTGTGTTATTATTTAATTTGACAAACCCGATCATTATCATCTATTTTGAAATTTTTGCGAACTTATTGGTCTGTTTTTCTTAAAAACTTGATTATTTGATGCGTTTTTTTCTTAATTTTTTTTTTTTGAAACTATTCAAATTTCATGCAGGTGTCCACCGAATTTTTAGCATCTACCACCGATTCGTTAACAAGCGTAATTTTTTCGGTAGGAATGAACAGAAACTCGATGGATTAATCTATCAAGTGATCAATGATTAAAAACCATCACAAAAGAATTCAATTTTTCTTCAATTTTCCTCCGGGATGAATTTTTTAAAATATTTTTTTTAAAAATACAGTCACTCGATTTTTCGCACAAAATGGCCCCGATTTTTTGGAATAGGGGTTTTCCTCTCCGGACTGAAACCTTCTTGAAGTCTATTGAATCACAATGAATACGTATCTCAAGTGATTTTTAACCTACGATTTTTTCGATAATTCTTTTCGAAACAGCCGTATAAAAACAGATTTTGACGACTTCATCCCGATCCGAAAAGCCCACCCCTTTTTTGACACTTTCTTGGAGAAGTGTTTTTCAGAATTGGTAAAAATACAACTAAAAATCATTTATAATTATATATCTCACCATTCTCGTCCTTGAGGACAGAAAACTACGAAAAATTTCATCTCATTGATTTTAAAGGTTCACTGAGGCAACAAAAAATTTCAAAAAACTCGAAAAACTCGTGATATATTTTCGAAAGAGCTCAACTCAAACAATACGTTTTTTTAGAGAGAAACTTGGGCCAAAATTGTCAAAATTTTCACGAGTAAAAACCATAAGATTCTTTCTAGGTCATCCCATTCTAATTTTTTTGATACTAATTCCCCCACCCCCAAAAAAAATCGTGTAAGAGGAAGAAGGTCACTTTTCATGATTTTGAGAACACCCCCCCCCCCCCAAATGACCAACATGTGGAGGTTTCTCAACCGGTAGACCAATTTTCAAACTGAACGGAGTCGAGGATAATTAATAAATTCGAAAGAGTATGCGAAAATGCACCACCAGCCAAAATTTCATTTTCTCAACATCATTTCTCGATTTTTGGTAAATTTTTGAAAATCAAAAGGTTAAAAATTGAAAAAACTCGAAATTTTACCAAATGAATCTAGAACGTTTTCAAACCTGTTTTCGAACCAGTAAGTAGATTTTTCAAAATTGAGATTTCCACAAAATTTTCAAATTTTACCCAATAAAGTTGGAAAGCTGCAATTAATGTGGCACCCAAAATTCAACATTCTGAGTCAATTGAAGGTTATTTCAAGCCATTCTGGAGCCTCCAGTAACTTTTGGAAAGTTCTAGTTTTCCAACAAAAGAAAAATCGCTTAAAATGATTGAAAATTAGAAAAATACATAATTCGGCACCGGCAGGGACCGATTTTGGTAAACTAGTGGGTCAAAAACATGCACCGAACACGTGTATAGAGGCTGAAGTTCATTTTGACAGATTTTATGACATTTTTTGAGTATCTGGAATTTTCAAAAAAGAATTTGGAGGATCCAAAATCACCTAAAATTATTTTTAGTTGACTCGACGTGTCAAAAAACAATTGTTAACAGCGTTTAGAAAAGCAAAAGACAATTTAGAGAAATTTTTAAGGCCTTTTTGTGAAAATCTGGAATTTCTAAAATATTGCTGGAGGCTCCAGAATGGCTTGAAACCTCCTCCAATCAACTCACGACTACATATATTAAAATTGAGATACGAAGTAAAATTTTGGGTTTTCAACTTCATTTTTGGTAAAATGTTGTGAAAATTTCTGAAAAATCCGCTGAAGGCTCTAGAACTGCTCAAAACATTTCAAGACAATTTCCAATCAATTCGGAATGTCGAAAACAAAATGCAAGCCAAATTTTGGTGTTCTAGATGAATTTGGTAAAATTTCAATTTTTTCCCCTTTAATTCATCCAAAAATTTAGATTTTCAAAAATCAACAAAATTTGAAAAATTTACTTCAGCACGTGAAATTTTGCCTGACTGATGAATTTTTGCATGCGCTTTCGATAATGCTGGGTCTGGTTCAAAAATTTTCTAACCACTTGCGATACTTTTATGGTGAGCAAAACAAGGAATTATTCTACAGTATATTTGAGGAGCTGAGAATCAAAACTCACATTTGCCAAAAAAAAAAAAACCCGTTTTATGGCAGATTTGGATATACCGTTTTACACTCTATAATGTGATATATTCGGTTTTTTTGGATCAAAGTCATTTTGGTGTGAAATTCACCTTCAAAACCAAGGGTTAGAATCAAAACTCACATTTGCCAATACATTTGCCATTGGCAAATGTGAGTTTTGATGAAAACTTAGTTTTGTTTGCAAAATTCCATAGGGAAAAGTTTGATAACAAGCTGAATTTTGGTACACGGGGGTTTTTTGATACGCTGAACACGAATTTGGGGTGTACAGGTGAATCCGGTGTACGCTTCCCCCTTTTTTGTGGACCATAAGCCCCCAAATTTGTTTTTTTGCGTTCAAGTCCGAAAATATGCAATTTTATGCAAGATTTATGTTATTTGGGTCGCAGAATACGAATTTGACAATATTTTTTTTGTAGGGGTGGGGGATGAGGGGGTTAGGGGGGCGAGAAATTCAAAATTTGACTATAATGATGTGTGATATGTCGAAATGTATGTTTTTGAGGGTGTAGATCACGAATTTGACAATATTTTTTTCGTAGGGGTCAATGGTGGGGGCTGAGGGGTGAAAATGGTTAAAAATTCAAAATTTGACTATAATGATGTGTGACATGTCGAAATGTATGTTTTCGTGGTTGTAGATCACGAATTTGAAAATATTTTTTTCGTAAGGGTTGATGGTGGGGGATGAAGGGGGTGAAAAATTCAAAGTTTGACCATAATGATGTGTGATATGTCGAAATGTATGTTTTTGAGGGTGTAGATCACGAATTTGACAATATTTTTTTCGTAGGGGTGAATTGTGGGGGATGAAGGGGGTGAAAACGGCGAACAATTCAAAATTTGACTGTAATGATGTGTAATATGTCGAAATGTACCAAGTATGAATAATTCAACTGAAAGTGAGTAATTTTCATCAATTTACTCGATTTTAGTTGTTATAAAGTCATTATAGAGGTTTAATTTACGTTAAAACTCCGTGTTTTGCCTATTCTGCTACATAAATAGGAATAGAACAAATTTTTGCACGTAGATGCACGGGAAATCCCAGGGGCTAGTACTTAAGATAGTGTATTTCAAGATGTCATTTGCCATTTTTGCCCCCGAATGCCCCGGCGACGACAACAGTCAATTATACCTAGTGAAAAATCATGGTGAATTTTGTTTAAATGTTACAAATTTTTTCTTCCAGGGACTTTGACGGCTCTCCAATAGAAAATTCTCCATCCCCCACCCTTTACCTTTTCTACACCTTCAAAAACATACATTTTGACATATCACACATCATTATGGTCAAATTTTGAATTTTTCACCGTTTTCACCCCCTTCATCCCCCACAATTCACCCCTACGAAAAAAATATTGTCAAATTCGTGATCTACACCCTCAAAAACATACATTTCGACATATCACACATCATTATGGTCAAATTTTGAATTTTTCACCCCCTTCATCCTCCACCATCAACCCTTACGAAAAAAATATTGTCAAATTCGTGATCTACAACCACGAAAACATACATTTCGACATGTCACACATCATTATAGTCAAATTTTGAATTTTTAACCATTTTCACCCCTCAGCCCCCACCATTGACCCCTACGAAAAAAATATTGTCAAATTCGTGTTCTACACCCTCAAAAACATACATTTCGACATATCACACATCATTATAGTCAAATTTTGAATTTCTCGTCCCTCTAACCCCCTCATCCCCCACCCCTACAAAAAAAATATTGTCAAATTCGTATTTTGCGACCCAAAAAACATAAATCTTGCATAAAATTGCATATTTTCGGACTTGAACGCAAAAAAACAAATTTGGGGGCTTAAGGTCCACAAAAAAGGGGGAAGCGTACACCGGATTCACCTGTACACCCCAAATTCGTGTTCAGCGTATCAAAAAACCCCCGTGTACCAAAATTCAGCTTGTTATCAAACTTTTCCCTATCGTCGTAATTAAAACAGTGAAAAAAAATTTGATTGCAAATCTTGGAGTCAAAACTCACATTTGCCATTCTTTGTCTGGATATTAAAGCAGAAGGGAGCTAGGTGAAAATCAGTCAACACAGGGAATCGTGTTCTAGTAGCGCTATCTAATGATCCATTTTGGTATTATAAGTTTTTTCAACTGGCAACACTACTAACTCAGTTTTTCGCGTTTTTCTCAAAATCGTTTATGGTGGCAAATGTGAGTTTTGATTCTCAGCTCCTCATTTGGAACACCCTCTGCAGGTGGCACCTTCAAATTGAGTTCTAGGAAACGAATCGTGATACCAAAACTTATTAAATTCATTTCCAATTTTTTTTTTTTGAATCTGAAAATCAGCTCGTGAAATTTTTAAAAGTTTAAAACAAAACTCACAAGTCAAAATCTCAATTTAAAATGAAATTATTTTTTTCAACAAAATGATTTTCAATATGAGAGCACATTTCTTGTAGCACAAGAGCTCCAAATTTGATGAAAATATTTTTATAAAATGACTACTTCGAAGATTTTGAGTTCGAATATTGGTCCAGGGTTTAGTTATTCGAGCTGAACCCCTTATCGTCTCCCCAACCATACCATTAAAAATTAAGAAATTGAAAATGACACGTGACATGTTGATTGCAAGATTTTCGAAGCCATTAAATCCAAATATTCTATTCTTTTTCCAAATACAACTCCTCAGTGCCCCTCTAGCCCCCCCCCTCCATTCGAAAAAATTGAAAAATCATGAAAATATTATGTGACACGTTGATCCTCACTAATTCAATATCGTCGAGTTTAAAATATCCATTCATTTTTTTTTATTTGACCCTTCAGGGTCTCTTAAGCAACTGGAAAGATTTTGAAATTGAGCAACCTGAAAAACTTTGAAAAGTTAAACCCAATTTAAACCTACGTTAAATTATCATCTTAAAATATCAATTTTCCAATAGGTTTTTGTGAGCCCGGAAGACACCAGTTTCATGGGAGGTATCCTGAAATACGACGACGCAGACGTAGAACGAGTTCGAAGGTAGATAAAACACACTCACACATTTCTAAATACAGCGAGGAAACTCTCTCACCACGAACCTTTCTCTCTAAAAAAAAAACAACCCCTGGGTATTTTTCAGAGCTCATCTCAACGACTTGGAGAACATCCCAGCCTTTCTCATCACCGGTTTGATTTTCGTGTTGATAAATCCAAATGAAACGTTGGCTCTACAGCTGTTTCGTCTTTACACGTTGTGCCGGTACTTGCACACCATCGTTTACGTAGTGATCGTCATCAGACAGCCAGCTCGAACACTCATGTTCTTCGGAGGGTTATTGGTCAACATAACGATGGGCGTAATGATCGCGATGAAAGTCTACGAGTAAATTCAAGACGTGAAAATGGCTCCAGGAGAATTCAATTTGTTGGATGGTTCATTTGGTTGTTGTTTGTATACATATTATTAAAAAAAAAAATTCTCAATTTTTGCAGTAAACATCTCGAAAGCTTTTCTTTTTCTATGTGTTGATTTTTTTCTTGCGCTTTGAATCGATTCGGTTATCGATCTCGGATTTTAATCATGTTACGTAGTATCGTTTCATTAATCTCTAAGTATTATACTTGATAATTCGTATAGTGGTATTATTTTTTTTGTAAATTACTCGTATTATTAATCAATAAATATCCAACTCGAGCACGATGCTCTAGCTCACCTTTTTATTAATGAAATCCTGCATAAGTTGTAGTTCTTTAGCGTCCGAGATGATTTTATCGGTGCTGTCGGTGAACTCCGAAGTACCAGTTAAACTGAATTTACTATGATGATCTCGTGAAGTAATCGGCACTCCACTGGTGACAGGCGCAGCCGCAGATGAGGTACTGGGTACTTGAGATTTATCGTACGAGGTTCTGTTGTGTTTTCGACGTTTACGACGCCCGCTCCCATCACCCGAGACGTGTTGCTGAATACATGGTAGCTGGAGTACGCCGCCATTTTGGATGCATTTAGTGTGAAACAATCGTTTACAATCTACAGCAATACAAAACGAGATCATTAAAGGTATATTCTACATTATTTGGGAGAAGACGGTTCGAAAACTAAATTCGAATATGTAATAATTACCGGAGCATTTATGTCCTTGGGTTACAAACGCATCCATCGGTTTGGAACAATACATGCATCGATCTTCCTTCGAGAATCGGCTAATTTTACGGAATCTGTGTCCGGCGATGGTAAACATAGTCGTGCCTTTCCAGGTGAGTAGCTCGAAGGATGGCGAATGAGTGACCGGTGATTTGCGCTGAGTGACTGGTACGGTTTCGGTACGTGATCTGAGATCTTCTCGGACGTCTCCGACTTGTGTAGCCGGATCGCTGTTTCGTCTTTTCAAGTCGACCATTTGTTTACTGCGATACATCGAATTCGTAAAATTATAGTAACCAAAACATAATAATAAAATAACCACGAATCTAAATTATGTATACGCTCACCTATGAGTGTTATTATTTCTAGACGACGCGGCCGAAGCGTCGATAATGGAATTATAGGAATTAGCTTGCGAGAATCTTTCGTTATTCTCGTTCTTTTTGGTATCGTCGGTAACGCTTTTGCTATGCAGGTCGCGCCGTCTAGCGTATCTAGCCGGAGCGGTCGGTTCGCTGGACAGATGAGCGGATCTGGCCGGTAGAGGTTTACGAGGACCTGGGAATTCGCTCTGCTTGTTCCACGCTGTTATGCTGAAATCGTCTACTTCGCTATCGCTGTGAGCGTTCGATGTGGTTTCAGATTTTTTCGAAACGCCTGCAAAAGAAAATGGTACCGAATTAGTAACTTCATATGAGCTCAACACTAAGGTTAATGATGGATAAAGGTTTTTATTTTACCCATAATCGATTGAAGGTGTTTCTTAGCTTTATGAAGAGTTTCTTTAACAGGAACTACGGAATGAGAATCGCCATTCTTCTGCGACGATAATGAATCACTGCTACCTTTACGGTCGTATTTATCTATTTGGGGGAAAAAATGAAAAAATTTTAAAACATATTATTCAGAAAAAAAAAATACAAAAATTAATTAATTAGCTGAGCAAACTAATAAACTCACCAACGGAGAATTCTTCGCAGTAGTATTTTTCAGTCTTATTTTTCATACACGTGTATGACAATTTCTTCTTTAGTTCGCGATTCAGTATCGTTTTATTGGGATCACCGATACTGAAAATATAATTAAAACATTGTTTTCAGAAACTGAAATTGAAACTGTTGGAAAAATATTTCACACAATTCAAAAAATTTTCAAGTCAAGGAACCCCCCCATTTCTATGCGAATATTTGATGTTTCTTTGTAATTACGAATGTGCCACTAAGTAGAACTCGAAAAAAAAAATATCAGGAGGTCTTTTTAATTTCAATCCTATTTTAAAGTGCTTTAGCGAGATTACTGCAACTTTGAGAAAATCTGTTTACAGCGTTTAAAGAGTAATTGAAAGTAGTTTCAAAAATATTTATCAAAAATTTCAAAAGTTCAAAATTGAGCTCAATTTTTAAAACCTTGTCAAATTCTGAAGCGATAATTTGAAAATTTGAAAAAAAACAGGAAGCGACATTCTTTTATAATAAAAAAAACACTGGAATTTTTGCGATGGGATTCGCAAAATAATTCGTGTTGGGAGGGGGGGTGCACGGAGCCATAAATTTTGGTCAAAATGTAAAATATCGTGTGACATATCGTTTCATAAGCTTTCGAGAGCGCTAATACGAAAATCAATTTTTTTTTATTCAATTCCTCTGAAGCCCCCTTTTCTCTAAGCTTTCCAAAATTTATGAAAATTGAAAAAATCTAGTGGCATGGTTTAATACGTTTTTGGAAACGCTGAAGAAAAATATCAGCTTATTCAGGGTTCGTTCTAAATTTTTTCCAAAAAAAGTACCTTTGTTGAGCAAAAAAGTTTGAAAAAGTAGAAAAAAAAAAATTTTAAAACAGAAAATAACAAATTGAAGCAGAAATTTGAATTATTTTGCAACTATTTTGCAATTTTTGTCAAATAAGCGAGAATTTGAATCATTTCTTTTGGGTGGGGGGGGGGAAGCCTATTTTTTGGAAAAAGCGAGACTATGACAATTTTAATAAAAAGAAAGGCTCCTTTGCAATTCCTAGAAAAAATAGACATTTAGGGAACTTTTGGAAAAAAGGTGAAAATTTTTATTTGCCAATTTAAGCAAAAAGCAGCAATTTTTGAGAATTATGGTCAAAAAATGTATTTTTTTGCAATTTATGTCAAAATCGAGATTTTCTAGCAAGTTTACAGTATAAAAACAAGAATTTCAGGTAATTTTTGGAAACTTCTGCTATAAAAGTATCACTTCGCAATTTTGCCAAAAAACGAGGATTTTTGTCAATTTTTTGGAAAAAATTAACACTGGCAGTTTAGTTGGAAGCTGGATTTTTAGCAATTAAAGGCCAAAAAATAAAAATTTTTCGCAACAGTTGTCGAAAGAGCGAGATTTTTTTTCAATTAAAAAACCATAAAGTTAAGGTAGGTCTGTTTTGTCATTTTAATGGGGGGTGGGTGGTGGGGGGGGGTAGGGCACGCCAATTCTTGAAAGATGTAAGTCCATAATTTTTTGTACCATCTTCCCACCTCAAACATCAAAACAGAATTGATTTTTGCTTCATCTGTTTAAAAAGTTCTCCTTTTTTTTCAGAATTGCCAAATAAAAGTCCTGTTTTTGCAAAACTTTTTTTTTACAAGGTTCTGATTTTTTTTTTTTTGTGAAATTTCCCCAAGTGGAAAAGTGTCAATTGGGGGGGGGGATGTCAAAAAGCGTCAATTTTTGGAAAAATAGTCGAGAAGTGTACATTTTTGGCACAATTGTCAAAAAGTGTCTTTTTTTTGGTAAAATTGCCAAAAAAAGGGTCATTTTTGGCCAAAATTGTCAAATAGTCCTGTTCTCACCAAGATTGCTCAAAAAAAATTTTTTATTACCAAAATTGTCAAAAATTTTTTTTTTGCCAAAATTGTCAAAAAATTCCTATTTTTGCAACAGTTGTCGGATATCAATTTATGGCAAGTTTGCGGAAAATTGTAATGTTTTTTCGTCAAAGTTCTCAGGTAGTAGTTCATTGATAAAATATTCAAATGTTCGTAATTTTTGTCAAAATTTCTGAAAAATTGGTGCTTTTTTTGCCATAAAGTTCAAAAAGCATTAATTTTTGCTTTTACTGCCTAAAAAGTCCTCTTTTCTCAAACTTTCTACACAAAAGTCCTGTTTTCTCCAAAACTGCTTATTAAAAGCTTTTTTTTTGTGAAATTCCAACCCCCCTCCCCCCACCAAAAAACCTTTCACTTTTCCTACAAAAAAGCTTCGGGTAACTTTTTTTTAAAATTGGACTTTTTGGAATTCTTTTGCAAAAAAACGTCGAATGTCAATTTTTGAAAAAGCGAGAATTTCTTTTAAAATTTTGACAAAAAGCAAGACTGATAATTTTAGCAAAAACAGCTGGACTTTTTTTTTATCAAGTTATAGGAAAAAAAAGAACACATTTTGTCAACTTTTGGGCGATTTTTAAAAAAAGTGAGAGCTGAATACGAATATTATTAAGTTGTTTTCCAGATTCGGCTTCTAACACCTCCGTATGCCCCCACATTTTTTGAAAATCGATTAAATCGTGAAAAATTTCAACTACTACGATTTTCAATACCAGAAAAAAACACGAAATAAATAAAATTTTCTTATTTTTTTTTCAAATTTGCATGCTGGGGACTCAGATGGATTTGAAAGTGGATTCAGTCGATTTTGGAGGGGAAGAGGAGTATTTTTTTGCAATAGGTAGGTACAGGAAATTTTGACTAATTTTTTGTGAAAAAAGTGTGATTTTGAAATTTTTTCAGAACTCAAAGTCAACTTTTGCTAGAGCCTTCAGTTTGAATTTTTTTTTCTTTTTTAAATAGGAAACTTCGGATTTATTTAAAATTTTAGATTGCTAACTTCGGCACAATCGCATTTTTCGAGGATTTATGCAGAATACAAATTCAGAAATCTTTACAAAACTTACTGCAGTAATGCCATTTCTTCAGCGAAATCACGTTCGAAAGATCCGGATTCGCTTTCCGGCGGAGATTCGGTACTGCAACGAATGAAAAAAAAAACCATGAAAAATCTCTCTCCAAAAACATTTTACCTCCTTCCACAAAAAAGCTAAATACATACTCGGTAGGTAATTCAAAATCTTCCTGACTGGATTCTTTCGATAATACTGAATCCTTCGCCGTAATACTACCTTTACTTTTAGCTACTTTACCCTGCGTGAAAAAAAAAACAAAATAAAAACGTAAAAAAATGGCTAAAAGTTACAGATTAGCTAAGAAAAACGCTTCAACGAAACTAACCATTTGTTCTTGTTGCTCTCTAATCTTACGTCTGGTCAAATATCCTCTAGCATGAGCTTGGAAATTAACAACGCCAGTTCGAAGTTTCCTATACCACGTAGAAGTCTTATGAGTCCTCCACATCGACTGTATACAAGCGGCTGCGGCGTTACAATTTCTCATTTTGTTAGCGAGTTTCTGTGCACTGACCATTCTCCACCAAGACTGCGATAAACCAAACCAAATCAATAATAACGCAATTCAACGAAAAAAAAAACATCGTAATTTCTGCATCATTATGCAAACCTGTAACGTGGTAACAGCATCTCTGAGTCTTAAAAACCGTCTTCTTTCGATTAGCACCCTAAACCATCTCTGGAGTACGACGATGCTAGCCATAATTTGTTGATGGAGACGATAATCGAGCTTGAGTTTCTCACATTCTCTCATAAAGATCTTGGTACTTCCTAATTGGTAATTATCACGATTCAGGTTCAACGTCAACAAGAAATCTCTAACGTCGCTTTGAGAACTGTAACAGAATATCCAAATTTATGAATCCAGACCAGTGTACGTAGCCTATTTTGTAACAAAAGCACAACACGATTTTGAAAAAGAAGCATAACGCGGGTTCGAAAAAAACAACGCGATTTTGAAAATAAAAAGCACAACACGATTTTGAAAAAAATGCAATTTGGATTTCAAAAGCAAAACGTGATTTCCAATTTTGAAAGCACAACAAAAATTCAAAAAAAACACAACATTGGAAAAACAAAGTCGGTAAAAACACGAGATTCTGAAAAAATAAGCACAACAATTTTTTAAAAAAAAAGCACACACAATTTTGAAAAAGAAGCAAAACGCAATTTCGAAAATAAAACAACGCGATTTTTTTCAAAAGAAGCACAACGCGGTTTCAAAAAAAAGCACAACGCAATTTTGAAAAAACGTGATCTGGAATTCAAAAGCAGAACACGATTTTGATTTTAAAAGCACAACTTCAAAAAAAAAGCAAAACTGGATTGTGAAAAAATAAGCACAACACAATTTTGAAAAAAAATAAGCACAACACAATTTTGAAAAAATAAGCACAACATGATTTCGAAAAAAAGCACAATGAGATTTTTAAAAAAAGCACAATGAGATTTTTAAAAAAACTCACAACGCAATTTCGAAAATAAAACAAAATTTCGAAAAAAAAAACACAATGTGATTTCGAAAAAAGCACAAAAAAACTCACAACGCAATTTCGAAAATAAAACAACAAGATTTTGAAAAAAAAAACACAATGTGATTTCGAAAAAAGCACAACTTGATTTTTTAAAAAAAAGCACAGTGGGATTCTGAAAAAAACGGCACAACGCGATTTTGAACAAATGGCACAACACAATTTTGAAAAAGTAGCACAAAGTGAATTTAAAAAGGACGTGATTTGGATTTTAAAAGCAGAACGCTATTTTGATTTTGAAAATGAAAAAAAGCACAATGCAATTTTGAAAAAAAAGCACAATATCGAAAAAAAGCACATGCTTTTAAAGAAAGAGCATGACACGATTTTGAAACAAAAAGCACACGGTGATTTCAAAGAAACAGCATGACACGATTTTGAAAAAAAAACCACAACAAGATTTCAAAAAAAAACACAACTTGATTTTGAAAAAAAAAGCACAACGCGATTTTAAATAAAAAGCACAATGCGATTTTAAATAAAAAGCACAATGCGATTTTTAAAAAAAAGCACAATGCAATTTTAAAAATTAGCACACACAACACAATTTTGAAAAAGAAGTATAATGCGATTTTGAAAAAAAAGCACAACATTGAAAAAAAGCTCATGATTTTAAAAAAAAACACAACGCGATTTCGAAAAAAAAATGCACAATGTGATTTCGAAAAAAAAGGACAACAAAATTTTGAAAAAAAAGCACAACACAATTTTTCAAAAAAGCACACACAACCCAATTTTGAAAAAGAAGTACAACATCGAAAAAAGGCACATGATTTCAAAAAAAAAAGCACTACTTGATTCCGAATTTACTATGCTATTCTGAAAGTTCCAAAGCACAACGCGATAAATATCACGAAAGCATAATGTGACTCAAAAAGCACTACAGTACTGAAAGAACCTTTGTTAGGGACAATTCGTCCACTAGGGAATTGAATGATTGGCTCACCTCAATAATCCTTTAGGCAGCAATATCCTATAGAGATGGATAAATTCTTCATACGATAACCGAACGTTGTATCCAGCTTGTCTAATACGAACAGTTTCCAACATTCCGGTATACCGGAGCTGTCTTTGGACAGTATCTTCATCAAAGAGATTTGGTATCTGTAAAACAATCCTCATTATATGTAGTCATTATAGAATCACTAATTATCACAAAATACCCGATAAAGCTTCGATTCTCTTTACCTTTTCTCCGTTACTTTTGATACATCTGATGAAAAACGGATTAGCCTGATTAAGGGTTTCCATCAGGCTATGTAACGATAACTGGAACTGCGCCGAAACAGTCAAAGGTTGTTTGCGAGCTTTACCACTCAAAGTATTGCTGTAGCTTTGCGTACGACCGGCCAGAGTTTTAACGCTTTGCAAATTTTTCAAGCCTTTTTTACCTTTATCTCGAGGTCGGAATGATTTGTTTTTCCTGTAAACGCACAGCAGAAAAATTTCCATTAAAATACATGACAGTGAAAAAAATCCCAAAGTATTGGAAGAAAATTATACAAGGTGTCCCAAGAAGCGTGTGTTATGTTGATAATTGGTTGGTATCATAATCGCAGAATAATTTACATCGAAGAAATACTTAGTTGGCTACTTTATACACGCAGAATTCGAAAACCATCACCAAATTATAAAATTTTTGAAATGTGACGTTGCCAATAATACCTATACATTTTATTTTTGAAAATTTGGAATTCAAGACAGATAGTCCAAAATAATGGAAATGAACACATCATATTTTGGACTAAATTCGAAACATTCTGCAAAATTCCTCTCTTTGACTAGTCACAGAGCTGTTATTTTATCGAAAGCGAAGTTGCCAATAGTACATTTTACATCAGAAATTGCTTCACTCACAAAACAAAAATGATCCTGATCAATAAAATTAAAAAATAACTATAGAACTTTTGCTGGACTTTCAACGAGATTATATTTCTATTAGCCCCCCCCCCCCCAAATTCGAAATAACAGCACTTTTTATACAAAAACGATGACTTCAGGCAATTACGAGTATGACAAAACATTAGGACGAATTGAAAATTCTGGAAAAAAGTTTTAGGCAACTTGGTCAAAAAACAGCTTTTTTTTTAGTTTTGACTGAAAAAAAATTCCAATTTTGAAAAAAAAGAAACTCAGTAGGGAACTTTTTTACACACAAACGTGGATTATTTGACAATTTTGATAAAAAGAAGAAATTTGACAATTTGAACAAAAATGCTTTTTTTTTACAATTTTGGCAAAAAATGAAACTTTTTGACAATATTGACTGAAGTAACTTATTTTTTTCACATAAAACAGAGAATATTCCTTTTCAAGGCATTTGAGGCAGGAAAAAGGACTTTTTGACCATATTGCCAAAAGAATTGGAACTTTATTGGACAACTAGGTACGATAAAAAAAAATAGGTTTTTTCACATGAACATAAAACAGGATTTTTTATGACAGTTTAAGCAAGAAAAGTAAAAAACTTCTTGACAATTTTGACAGAAAGAAGGGGCTTGACAAGTTTTGGCAAAATGACTTCTTAAAAATAAAACGAAGAGTAAGTACATAGTCCCTTTTATAGAAAATGAGGTAGAAAATAGTATTTTTTGTAAATTTTGGAAAATAGATCAGCACCTTCTAGGAAAGGGACCTTTTTCGGCGAAAACCAGAACTTGAATATACAAAACTTTTTGATACAAATTATATTTTTTTACAATTTTCACAGAAATGAAGACTTTTTGACAACTTTGGCAAAAAACGTAATTTCCTGACAATTTTGGCTAAAAATGGAATTTTTGGTCAAGTTTGCCAAAAAAATAAAACTTTAAAGCAATTCTGATAAAAAATGGAATTCTGTGGCAATTTTGGCAAAAATGAAAACTTTTTGATAACTTTTGCAAAAAATGGAACTTCTTGCAATTTACACAAAAAGTGGAATTTTTTGACATTTTGCCAAAAAATAAAATTCCTCAACCAGTTTTGCAAAAAATGAAAATTTTTATGCAATTTTGACAAAAATAGAATATTTTTGGCAATTTTAGGAAAAGACGATTTTTTGACAACATTGACAAAAAACGGAATTCTATAACAATTTTGGCAAAAATGAAAACTTTTTGACAACATAATTTCGGCAAGAAATTTTTTGACAAATTTGGCAAAAAATGGAACTTCTTAGCAATTTTGACAAAAAAAATGGAATTTTGTCAGAATTTTGGCAAAAATGAAAACTTTTTGACAACTTTGGTCAAAAACAGAACTTTTATGCCAAAAACAGGAATTTTCTGACAATTTTGGCAAAAAATGAAATTTATCAACAAATTTTGCAAAAAATCAAAATTTTGTATGCAATGTTGACAAAAATAGAACTTTTTTGATAATTTTAGGAAAAGATGAACTTCTTGACAACTTTGACAAAAAATGGAATTCTACGACAATTTTGGCAAAAATGAAAACTTCTTGACATCTGAGGCCAGAAATGGAACTTTTATGCAATTTAGACAAAAAAAAAAATGGAATTTTGTTACAATTTTGGCATAAATGAAAATTTTTTGACAACTTTGGCCAAAAATAGAACTTTTATGCCAAAAACTGGAATTTTCTGACGATTTTGGCAAAACACGAAATTTCTTGACAAGTTTTGCAAAAAATTTTGGCAAAAATGAAAACGTTTTGACAACTTTGGTCAAAAATAGAATTTTTATGCAATTCAAACAAAACATTAAACTTTTGTGCAATTCTGACAGAAATGAAATTTTTCTAATAATTTTGGCTAAAGATGATTTTTTTTGAAAAAATTTGGCAAAAATGGAATACTTACTTGAGCAATTTTAACAAACATGGAATTTTTTTGACGATTTCGGCAAAAGATCACACTTTTTGACAACTCTGACAAAAAATGGAATTTCGTGACAATTTTGGCAAAAAAAAAACCTTTTTGACAACTTGGCAAAAAATGAAACTTTTATGCAATTCTGACAAAAAAAAAAAAATGGAAATTTTGTGACAATTTTGGAAGAAAATACGTACGTATATTTTGTGGCAGAAAATGTGACTTTAATTGAGCAAATTTCGGAAAAAGAAAATATTTTTTGTATTTTTGTGAAAGAAGAGGAATTTTGTGTTTCGCAATTTTGAAAAAAGAAAACAGGACTTTTGAAACTATCAAAGCAAAAATTATTACTTTTTTAATGTTCGAACAATAAATCAACCGGAGTTAAATCTTGGCAATTTTAGACATCAAAAATGAAAACTTTTCGACATTTTTTTTTTTTTTGCAAAAACCGGGACTTTAATTGGGGAATTTCGGAAAAATCAGTCTATTCGACAAAAATCAGAATTTTCGTCTATTTTGACAAAAATTATAACTTTTTTTTACAATTTTAAACAGTACGGGAATTTTTTGGCATTCCGACAAAAAACCAAGACTTTTTCTGCAATTTTGGTGAAAACAAGAATATTTGACTATTTTGGCTGAGCATGATCCTTTTTTTTTTTGTTGAAAATGTAGCCAAAAAACAGAGCTTTTTAGTCAGGTGAGAAAAAAATCGATACTTCTTAGATGTTTGAGCAAAAAACCGGGAATTTTTTTTCGATATTTAAATGTAATGCGATGTTGCCAATACTACATTTTAAACCATTTTTTCAACATCGATCCATCAATCCAACACGTGATTCCGCATCTAACCAAATCGTTCCACACACAACCAACACTTCTGTGGGACCACCTACCCATTCCATTAGCCACCAAATCAAATACAAATATACCAACACCAAGTATACATACATAGAGATAAAAGCTATAGATACAAGCTACTTAGCAACGTGAAGAAAAAAAAAGGGAGAAAAATAATGAAAAAAACATTGAAGTCCACGCAACTATTAAACATACATAAAATACACAGGTAGGTACATAAATAAATAGTGCAACTACGAAAAATATACCAACGGGAATATTATAAGATGAAAAAAAAAAAAAACAATAAATAATAAATGAAAAAAAAAATAGAAAAGAAAAGAAAAAAAAAGATGAGAAAAAAATCGGTGCTATATAGATTCCAGCCAGTGCTCTTACATAACGACATAAATTTCCCTAACACATCACCAACCAAGGTATGTACTATTACTATACGATGGTCGAGGGTAAAACGAGTAAAGAAAATACGTTATTTACATCCTACAAGACGTGTTAACAAGAACACCATGTTAGTAGAACATGTAGCCCACAGATAGATCGACGAAACGAATCAGTTCAGATAACCCAATCACCTTGCATATGTGTTAGATTTGCCCATCGGCCCATAATAGGTACACGTGTATACACAGCTTTTTCAGATTAATCGATGCCTTTGCCATTATGCCCAATAATGCCATCATATAGTTAAATCATCGATGAAAACCTACATGACGATTTGAGTAGCTCTCTTGAAGACGTCGGCTTCATCGACGTACAGTTTCCTACGATGATTGACTGTCGTCTCGGACGAGGAGCTCGTCTTGGACGCTGCATCTTCGACGCAATGAGAAGTACGACGCAGAGCCGTATGTTTATTGGTATTGTTCAATTTCGCAGCACCTGCGCTGCCTCCACTACTACGAGACCCTTGTTTAGAGGTGACTTTTTCCACCCCATCTACGGCGTCGGTGTCGCAATTCAGCGTCGTGATGGTCGTATTGGTAGCGAGAATGCGATCACGATCACGATCGCGATTTTGGTTATCGCTTCTGGTACGGCAGAGTAATCGATCGTTGGCCAATGTCTCGAGTCCTCCTCCTACGCTGTATCGTTGCGTACTAAATCTGAAATGGACGCCGAGGCGCCGCCGCCTGGTTATTCTCTCTGTCTATTTACTACTACATAGCATAGTAGAGATGCATCGCACACGCACTTCTTCTAAGTATACATTATAATACCTCTTGTCACTCTCCACGAGCCCAACCACACATCATAATCGTCGTAAACACGGTCTAATAATAATACGACATGTGTGCGAGCTGATATACAACCCACACATCTCTATTTCATTCGTACTACGACGACTGTGATGGATACGCCAACTATATCGTTCACCTCGCGCATACAGGGTGACGAGAAATTCATCCTGACAGGTGCCTGATATATCTGGTCATTCCATGTCAACTCAACCAACGTTTTTGGGCCATGTCCTTCGTTTTGCTCAAATTTTTTTTACAATATCTACCCACCCAGTAAGTAAGAAAGCCGAAATCAGTTTGGTCCCAGCCCCCTCAGGGGGCGGGTGGGGGGGCTTCCATTATTTTCACATTGTCTCGAGGTACTCAACTTCAGCAGCCCATTCCTCCAAAACTATAATACTTTGATCAAAACTGATTTCACAGTTCAAAAGGGCATTGAATTTCAAACTTTTCAAGTATTTTGAAATTTTCAAAAGTTGAAAGTTGAACTTTCAATTTGGAAGTTCAAATTTCAAAATGGCGCTGTAAGTGGGAGCTACCATTTAAAATTTTGAAAAAATTTCCATCGATGTACATTTTGATACTTTTTCGAAATATTCAGGTTCCGAGATGGCACTCGTTGACGGAGGGGGAGCACCCCCACCCCCAATTTTGGGTGAAACTTTCAAAAGAAAATCTGGGGCATGTGCTATATCGAATTGTATGTTTTCGGCAACGCTGAACACGAATATGACGTCAGATTTTTGATAGGACCCAATCCACGGCCCCCAGCACCTCCTCAAAGGGGGTAAAAGTTCAAAAAAGCGTTTTGTTCGTGTGACACATGGAATAGTATGTTTTTGGTGACGCTGAACACGAATATGACGTCAGATTTGTGATTGGACCCGTTCACGGCCCCCATCACCTCTCCAAAGGGGGTAACCCCCACCCCAAAAATGGTTACATTCATGTGACACATGCAATAGTATGTTTTCGATATCGCTGAACACGAATATTGCCTTAGTTTTTCACTTTTTCAATCAACTTCACCCATGGCCCCCAGAACCTCCTCCAACAGGTAAAAGTCCAAAAAAATTGTTGGGGGACGTGGATGGGGTCCAATCAAAAATCTGACGTCATATTCGTGTTCAGCGTCACCAAAAACATACTATTCCATGTGTCACACGAACAAAACGCTTTTTTGAACTTTTACCCCCTTTGAGGAGGTGTTGGGGGCCGTGGATGGGGTCCTATCAAAAATCTGACGTCATATTCGTATTCGGCGTCGCCGAAATCATACAATTCGATATATTACATGCCCCAGATTTTCTTTTGAAAGTTTCACTCAAAATTGGGGGTGGGGGTGCTCCCCCTCCGTCAACGAGTGCCATCTCGAAACCTGAATATTTCGAAAAAGTATCAAAATGTACATCGATGGAAATTTTTTCAAAATTTTAAATGGTAGCTCCCACTTACAGCGCCATTTTGAAATTTGAACTTTCAAATTGAAAGTTCAACTTTCAACTTTTGAAAATTTCAAAATACTTAAAAAGTTTGAAATTCAATGCCCTTTCGAACTGTGAAATCAGTTTTGATCAAAGTATTATAGTTTTGGAGGAATGGGCTGCTGAAGTTGAGTACCTCGAGACAATGTGAAAATAATGGAAGTCCCCGACCCACCCCCTGAGGGGGCTAGGACCAAACCGATTGCGGCTTTCTTACTTACTGGGTGGGTAGATATTGTAAAAAAAATTTGAGCGAAATCGAAAGATATGACTTTCAAAATCGCCTTTTTTTGGTTGAGTTGACATGGAATGACCAGAGTGTCCTATTCCAGGTGCCGAATCACTCGCTGGCCGATACAGCAATCCAAATTGCACAAGTATAGATTGAATTGCCAGCCCTGAAACTGGAAGGGGCAGAGTGAAGGGGTCTTATGATTGTTTTTTCAAACTTCTGTAACTTTTTGAACACTAGAAACTTACACAATTTTGAAAAATTCATACCACATATTCCTTAATAATGTCCCTTCATTTCTCAAGATCAGCAAACCATTCCCCACTCGTGCAGTTTGGGTTACTGTATTGCCCAAAGAATTCCTCGCACCAGTAGTTAACCGAACACCCTGTATAATATGAAAAAACACCTGTTGAGACTTTCTAGTCACATTGTGAAGACATTTTATGTAAACTGTATTCATTCTCTTAAACATCGTGTACACTTCTCACTGAACCATTTTTTTTTCTCAACAACAAACATCGTAAGTAACGTTTTGACATAAGAATACAAAGCTGCGTTGTCATCAACCCAGTCATCGCGTCAAAATTATACGACACGTTGAAAAATTCCGCTATTTAAAATAACTCGACTATTTTCGCCGCGAATAAAAACAGAAGAAAAAAAAAACTACGAAGAAAATAAATAATTAAGAATGTGTATCACAATTCAAAAAAAAAAAAACAGGCAATTCTTTTCAAATGATCAACAACAAAATTATTATGATGAAGATGAATCGAACAAAACAAATTGGAAAAAAAACTAAATGAATGGAAAAATCTAATCTCAGGCTCATCAGCCATCGATACAGGGACACTGGACAGGCTACGAATTTTTCAACGAAAAGATATCATCACAATATCAACTACGAGTACGTACTACTACAGGAACATGCACAATTCATTTACTCATATTCAAGCTCTATGTATATAAAAAAAAAAAAATACGTAAAACATTTCCAAAATACAAACGGAATTATTATTGATCGAATAACTTACACAATCCAGTTAACGGTTAAATTCAACGACGACATTTTAATCAAATGACTAGATTGGTAAAAGAAAAGAAAAAAACAAACTCGTGTTACGTACGAATTGGAAAAAAAAAATAACAAAGCTAATATTCTTTCATTCATTGTTTGTCTCATGTATTTGTATTGCTCAAATGCAAATGAATGAAAATTGGTGTAACTGTATAAACGAGCATCACTATTTTAGTGATCCTTTTTTGTAGGTACATTTTCAAAGGTGAACTGGGTAACTAAATATGTAGTAAATACCTACGTAAGTACGAGGACACGATACGTTTACTTGTTAACTACTTGTTAAGCTACTAGAATGTGATTTTTTGCATGTTTATTTTTGGAATAAGTACTCTTCGAAGTGTCTACAGTGAAAAAATACTTTCAGTAGATGAAAAACAGGACTCCAACATGAAAAACAACTCATAAAATCCCACCAAAACATATTTGATTTCATCAGTAAATCATTTCTTTCTCACCATAGAGAATCATTCGAGATTGAATCGACACAATTTTTCAGTGAATCGTTTAGGAACGAAGAACGAATCACTTCAATTTTAGAGAAAATCACTCGCGAACAAATTATTCAAAACTTCATCATGAATTTTCAATTTTTGCAAAAAATATTCAATATTTAAAAATGATTGATGTGAATCGTTCGCGAACGAATCTGCCCAAACGAGAATCATTCGCGAACGAATCAATTTGATATTCATGAGAATCGTTCGCGAATGAAAAAATTCAAATTTCATGTGAAACGTTCACAATCAGAAAAGAATCGACACAATTTTTCAACGAATCATTCAGGAACGAAGAACGAATCACTTCAATTCTTGAAAAAATCACTCGCGAACGATCAATTATTCAAAATTTCTTCATAAATTTTAAATTATTGCAAAAAGTGTCCGATATTCAAAAATGTTTGATGTGAATCGTTCGCGAACGAATCTGCTCTATAGAGAATCATTCGTGAACGAATCAGTTCGATATTCGTGAGAATCGTTCGCGAATGAATAAAATCACAATTACAAATGAATCGACACTATTTTTCAGTGAATCGTTCAGAAACGAAGAACGAATCACTTCAAATTCTTGAGAAAAATCACTCGCGAACAAATTATTGAAAATTTCACCATGAATTTTCCATTTTGGCAAAAAAAATCCAATATTTAAAAGATATGTAAACGTGAATCGTTCGCGAACGAATAGGCTCTATTGAGAATCATTCGCGAACGAATCAATTCGAAATTCGTAAGAATCGTTCGCGAATGAAAACTTCAAATTTCATGTGAAATGTTACAATAATTGCAAATGAATCGACACCATTTTTCAGTGAATCGTTCAGGAACGAAGAACGAATCACTTGAATTTTAGAGAAAATCATTCGCAAACGAATTAATAAAAATTTCATCATAAATATTTCCAATTTTTGCAAAAATATTCAAATTCAATATTTAAAAAAATTTGATGCGAATCGTTCGCGAACGAATCTGCTCAACAGAGAGTCATTCGCGAACAAATCAATTCGAAATTCGTAAGAATCGTTCGCAAATGAATAAATTCAAATTTCATGTGAGATGTTCACAATCGCAAATGAATCGACACAGTTTTTTAGTGAATCGTTCACGAACGAATCAGTTCAATTGTGGAAAAACTCACTCGCGAACAAATTATTAAAAATTTCTGCATAAATCATAAATTGAAAATTTATTCGATATTCGAAAATGTTTGATGTGAATCGTTCGCGAACGAATCTGCTCAATAGAGAATCATTCGCGAACGAATCACTTCAATCTTTAGAGAAAATCACTCGCGAACATATTGAAAATTTCACAATGAATTTTCAATTTTTGCAAAAGATATTGGATATTAAAAACGTTTTGATGTAAATCGTTCGCGAACGAATCTGCTCTACAGAGAATCATTTGTGAACGAATCAATTCGATATTCATGAGAATTGCTCGCGAATGAATAATCTTTATTTTCATGAAAAAAAAGAAAAAAAATCACTCACAAACGAATAATCCAAAATTTCAAAACAAATTTTCGGAAGAATATTCAAAATTCAGAAAATGCATATTTTATGCGAATCGTTCGCGAACGAATCGACTTGAACGTCGTTAGAAATTAGAATCGGTCGCGACTCGTAAATGACTGCATTAATATCCTTACGAATCGTTCAGCGACTGAACCAACGCTTGCGTTCGTGTTCATGTGAATCGTTCATGAACGATTCATTTCAGTTTTTGAGAAAATCGCTCACGAACGAATTGAATTGACTCAATTTAAATATAAATTAAATATTGTAAAATGGTGTGAATCGTTCGCGAACGAATCGACTTCATTGTTATCAGAATCATTCGCGAACAAATCAATTCAATTTGAGAGTCGTTCGCGAATGAATATCGTTCAAGAACGAAGAACGAGTCACTTCAACTTTCGAGAAAATCACTCGCGAACGGATGATTTCGATTTCAACGTGACTTTTTGATTTTGAGAAAACATCCAACATTCAAAATCAAACATGGTTGATGTGAATCGTTCGCGAACGAATCGATTCGATTTCAAGATTTCGACACGGATTAATGAAAATATATTCAATTTCAATTTGAAGTGAATCATTCGAGAACATCCAACTCAGTTGTCATGAAAATCGTTCGCGAACGAATCGACTCTATTCCAACACTTTCTTTTTACTCAAAAAAAAGAAGATTATAATAAATTCAAATACGGCTGACACGAATCGTTCGCGAACGAATCAGATTCACTGCTATGAGAATAGCTCACGATACGAACGAATTGATTCGAATGAATGGTGAACGTTTTTAAGAGATTCGTTCATGAATGAATCAACGCAATATTCAGGTATGTAAATCGTTCAGGAACGAATGATTTAGATCAATCCAAATTCCAAATCACTAGCAAAACAATCAACTCAATTTTAACACGACTTCATAACTGAAATATTCAACTCCCATTTCATATCAATCGTTCGAGAACTAAGTATTCGATTCAATTGCAACGAGAATCGTTCGCGAACGAACGAATTATTTCCAATGTAAGAACAACTACAACAAATTAAAAATCAATTCACTCGAGCACGAATCAGGTAAAAATATCGATTCATTTAGAATATGTATGTACTTGGTACTGAACGAATTGATTCAATTTCTATTCAAACGAACTCCGTTCAATTTTTACGAGATGTATTTCCGAACGATTTTGAGCAATCAGAGAAACAAAAAAATTCAACGACATCGTCTCCGAGGTGTCTAGCAATTTTCGAAAACGAAATTCTCGAGTTTAATATTGACTCTTATATCGCACCTCGGGAGTTATAAGGTCACATCTCAAAAAAAATTGATTTTGATGTTTTTGCATTTTTGGGGTTTGTATGACCCCCCTCAACCAAAAATTACACTTTGAGTTGAGTACATTATCTAGATCTTGTAAAAAACGCAAATGGCCTAACTCAAAATCTCAACAACATTGCAAGTTGTTTGGAGTTATAAGGGTATATCTCAAAAAACTCCACCTTTTTTGAGCAAATTTCGTACATACAAAGTCTTAACAAATAGTTTTGATTGTTTTGAATGTTTGTCAGTTAGAAATAGTCACAAGGAGTGCATTTTTTATTGGTTTGTACCAAATGGAATTTTTTTTTTAATTGATCACTTTTCAGAAAAATGATTTGCACATATCATGAAATTTTAGTTTTTTGAGAAAAACTCAAAAACTAAGCACTCTAGAAAAAAACTAACGACATTATGTCGATTGGAAATTTAATTCTCTACAACTTCGTTATCATGAAATTTTTTTTGGACGCTTCCTTTCGCCTCCACATCAACTTTAATGAAAGGTTATAACTCAAAATGTTTTCCAAGCATTGAAATATTTCCTCTTTAAGATTTTATTTTTCAAAGTGTTCTTATGCTAAATGAAGGTAGGATACCAGATCTTTAAAATGAGGTGCTAGTCATCCCTCACAATTAATTATAAGTTGATAAAAATAATGAATCAAGTTTAAAAAAAAAAGAAAATCACTCTCCTGTAAAATTTCACTTTTTTGAGATGTGACCTTATAACTCCCGAGGTGCGATATCTACTCGTAAGTTTTGTCGAAATTAATTTGTAAATACAAATAGGTAACTCTCGCAATATTAAATTAATATTTTTTAAACGAAAAAAAAGTACTAATTAAAATTACTACCTACGTTAATATTAAGTTTTTTTTGCATTTTTTTTGTTTTTAATTAAGAATTAAAATTATTGCTCTTGGAGAGTAGCCCTGAAATTTAAAAAAAAATAATAATAATAAGAAATAATAGGAAAAGGATGGGTCAAAATTTGTCTTTTATTGAAATATGAAAAAAGCCAGAATTACTCATTAACTAATTCGAGATAACGACTTATTCCGCTGTTTTTCTTTTTTTTTTGTGCTGTTTTTATTTTTTATTAATTTTTTTTCAAGTGCCAGTGTCACTGGATTTAATTTTGAATATGCTCGTTTTGTGTCTTTTTTTAAAAATTACTTTCTGTATACCTAAAAAAATTCTCCCACCGCCCACCACGAAGTTCGTGAAAAATTTTCCTAAATGATTTTCAAACGACCGAACACGTCGCCACACTCGTGAAATGTCATTCTCAACTCGTAAATGGTATTTCTACCTGATTAATATGGTCATCAAGACGCATCTGTCGTATATGGCAATAATTAAACCGGAAGTAACACCCTTTTTCACCTATCCTAGCGTCATTGATTAATCATCGAGTCAAAAATATGTACTACAAAGTATCGTGGATTTCCGGTAAATAGGTAATGAGACGTAAAAAAATCATCATCGTAGATTCGAAAAAAATACATACGTCTCCCTTCTCATTTCGTAATATAAATCTCAATACGATAACTCTAAGGTACATAATAGTAAACCGAATCAACGAATAATTTCGTTTGAAAGGTACTCACTTGATCAAATTATCATTCGGACTATGATTACGATAACGATTCTGTATCGTGCCCGCTTTACTTCCATCTATCGAAAATGAAAAAAAATCATGAACAAAAATCCGTCAAAGTTCGGGTTCATTTACGTTGAAAACTCTACTCTACCTCTGGATTGTCGATGTTTCATGCCAGCTTCGTTGAATGCGAAATATGCTCGGAAAAACGCTCTCAGAATAGCCCACCTAAACACCGCAACCGGATCAGCGCCGACTAGTTCGCGTACAAAAGCCATGCTGCTGTTTTTCAACACGCTCACGATATCTTGACGCATCAGATCTAAATTCTTTTCGCGCATTTCGCCAACCTGATGAAAATTAATCCATTACAAGATATCGTTCATTTCTTCGAAGAAGTTCGGATGATCTATATACTGTAATTTCATCTCGACTTACTTGATATTTCACTTTACCGGCGTAGTGCCGGACGATGAAAGCGTTCTCTTTCTTTTGAGGTATTTCGTAGAATGGATTTTCTTTATGGACCGAATTGAACTTTTGTAATAATGTTTCGCTGGTGGCTCCAGGGAAGCTGTGTAAAGCGATCGATGATTAAGAGACGGTTTTAAAAAATTATGCAATTTTTCCAGTTGTACAATAATTGGTTACTTACTTGCAATGATCATCCAATACACAAAGTAATCCGTTCGGTTTACCTTCGATGAGTTGTAAGCATCCGGTATTATCTAAGAATTCGATATCGCTCCATCTGATACCTTCTTTGCGATACTCTTCTTGTTCGTATTTGAACACGTGTTGATTAAAATAATATTGCAAATGTTCGTTGGCGTAATTGATACAAAATTGTTCGAAACTGCGAACCGAAAAAGAAGCCAAAATTAAACGTAAAAATTCCCATTCGTCGATCGACCGGCAACTGGCAGCCTTACCTATTACTCAAACCGAAATCTTCGAATCCGAATATATCCAAGACACCGATCGAATTACCCTGATGCACTTTGAACGTATCTTTCTTCGATAACAACGCGTGGTTCACTTGCAACACGATCCAATCGAATAGTGCACCGTACAGACACTTTGCAATCGCATCACGAGCCGCGATAGCCTGCGAATAAAACAAATCATCTCCAGTCAAGCGACTCGGCTAATAATCAAATTAACGTATTTCTGCCTCGACGTTCGTTACCTCTGGAAATTTATAATTAATTACGAGCGTTTCGCCCGAGGCTCGGGCCCGTTTCGCGGTCAACGCCGCCATCAGCGTTTCTTGCTTCACTCGTAGTAATTCGGAGATTAACTGAACCACTTCGGGATTCTTAACGGAGACCGCTTCGTCGTGGTGGTAGGCTAATTTGCGAGGTTGGAATTCCACGTTACCTGCGAAAGGATCGTGGATTAGATCAAATACACTATCAAAAGACTCATTTTGGGAGACCTTTCGTTCGCCTTACCTAACAATAAAACAGCCGATAACACGGCGAACAATCTGCGTTGTTTTTCTTGCGTGAATCCCACCATTTCCATGGATTGTTTCAGCCTCGAAAATTCGTACTTCTCGTCTACATTATCCAACACGTAACATCCAGTCTGTGAAATGTAAAAACAATACCCACGATTAGCGTACAAGAAAGGTGAAAAAACGTCGCGAATTCCCATCATCCGATAGACGAGTATTCTTCAAGGTCTTCGTCGTATATTTAACGAAAATGAAAAATCATTTTTTACAAAAAAATTATCTTCGCGTAGATAATTTTTTTCCCGTCGTCTTTTCGAAAAATATACATAATACGCGTTCGTAATCGAGTTCGAGTCTCGTGGCTGGTTACAATTAAACGTCGAAAGTACATAATTATCGAATTACCCTGTTCAAGTAATTGTATTTTTCAACGCTTTGTAAATGCAGTAATTCCCTTTCCGTTTCATTAGTGCCGGCCAGCAAGTAGTAAAATACGTGATAATTTCGTTCGTTATTGCCTTGCGAACAAATACGAGATTTTTCCAATAAATATTTCTGGACGACGGCTCTGTAAAAAAAAAAAATCACGACAAAACGAATAAAAATATTAGATTATGTATTCGTTGGCGTTTCTCGCTTTTTATTCTTCGAACAACTGTCCACGTCCACGTACCCGTGCACCATTCCATTTTCTTTATAATTCACTTGGATGAATTTACCAAATCTGCTGGAATTATTATTATGAGCTGTTTTCGCGTTGCCAAAAGCCTGTTGAAAAAAAAAAACCAAACCATAGGTGAAAATTATTACAATATATAAACCAGTAGGGAAATAATAACTCTAAACGAACGTTTTATCGAGTACGATTCATTCGTCAATATTGACTCTCGACTGTATATAGGAATTTGAACTCGAAATCGTAAATATTTTTACACGACATTACGAATTTAGATGATTATTTTCTCTCTCTCGCTCTCTCTCTCACTATATGCCCTCGAGTCGAGTGTATAACGTACAGCTTAGGGAATAATAATAATCGACGACGACGGAACGAGTCGAAATTAACGATCATCTCGACTATTAAAAAAAAACTGAAACGTTATTACAATCGAATTTTATGCTAAAAATATACCTCAATTGGTACGGGACGACGACGTTGTCACCTCTAGAATGGAATAATTTTTTGTACAATTGGTTCAAGTTCGACGGCCGATAATGACGACAAATAAATTAAACTGGGAATTGAACGGAATTGGGGGAAAAAAATTATCCTCGGAAAGGAAATGACCAATATGAGATAAATGATGATATGCAAGCGATGATTGCATTTTGTCATCATTTCACTTGAATATTGCACAGTTACGGTGTTGTAGAAAAATGGCGGTGTATTGACTCATTTTTTTGGTTTCGCTGATAACATTTTTGATAAAAACTCGATGGAAGTAGAATTTCGACAAGCACAAAAAATTGATCAAAATTTACATACACCATGCGAACATAAAGTTGGGCAAAAACCGGCTTTAGCTAAATTTCATACAACATTGATGCTCTAAAAAAAGCTGAAATTTTCCGAAATCACCAAAAAATGTCAAATTTTGAAGAGAAAAAAAAACTGGAAAAGAAACGAAAAAGTGTCAAAGTACATGAAAACTGATTTTGGCTCAATTCTGAGTGAATACGACGCTATAAAAATGACACAAATGCTCTAAACGGGTGAAATGATGGCATATTCGTGATCAGCACGAAAAATCGTACGAAATCGACACCAAACACGACAACATTTCACTAGACCTGATTTTGGCTCAATTTTGAGCACATATCGTACTCTAAAACGGCTCAAACGCTCCAAATGAGAAAAATAATGACATATTCGTGATCAGCGCAAAAATTCGTATGAAATCGACATCAAACACGACAACATTTCACTAGACCTGATTTTGGCTCAATTTTGAGCACATATCGTACTCTAAAACGGCTCAAACGCTCCAAATGAGAAAAATAATGACATATTCGTGATCAGCGCAAAAATTCGTATGAAATCGACACCCAACACGACAACATTTCACTAGACCTAATTTTGGCTCAATTTTGAGCAAAATATCATGCTCCAAAACAGCTCCAAGGCTTCAAAGGAGCAAAACAATGGCAAATTCGTGATCAGCACGAGAAATTGTACGAAATCGACACCAAACATGACAACATTTCACTAAACCTGATTTTGGCTCAATTTCGAGCAAATATCATGCTCCAAAACGGCTCCAAGGCTCCAAAGGTACAAAACAATGGCATACTTGTGATCAGCACGAAAAATCGTATGAAATCGACACCAAACACGGCAACATTTCACCAGACCTGATTTTGGCTCAATTTTGAACCAATACCGTGCCTAATTCGACTCAAACACTCTCAACTGACAAAATAATGCCATATTCGTGCTCAGCACAAAAAATTGTACGAAATCGACACCAAACACGACAATATTTTACTAGACCTGATTTTAGCTCAATTTCGAGCAAATATCATGTTCCAAAACGGCTCCAAGGCTCCAAAGGTGCAAAACAATGGCATATTTGTGATCAGCACGAAAAATCGTATGAAATCGACACCAAACACGGCAACATTTCACCAGACCTGATTTTGGCTCAATTTTGAACCGATATCGTGCCTAATTCGACTCAAACACTCTCAACTGACAAAATAATGCCATATTCGTGCTCAGCACAAAAAAGTGTACGAAATCGACACCAAACACGACAATATTTTACTAGACCTGATTTTAGCTCAATTTCGAGCAAATATCATGCTCCAAAACGGCTCCAAGGCTCCAAAGGTGCAAAACAATGGCATATTTGTGATCAGCACGAAAAATCGTATGAAATCGACACCAAACACGGCAACATTTCACCAGACCTGATTTTGGATCAATTTTGAACCAATACCGTGCCTAATTCGACTCAAACACTCTCAACTGACAAAATAATGCCATATTCGTGCTCAGCACGAAAAATTGTACGTAATCGACACCAAACACGACAATATTTTACTAGACCTGATTTTTGCTCAATTTTGAGCAAATACCATGCTCCAAAACGGCTCCAAGGCTCCAAAGGAGCACAACAATGGCATATTCATGATCAGCACGAAAAATCGTATGAAATCGACACCAAACACGGCAACATTTCACCAGACCTGATTTTGGCTCAATTTTGAACCAATACCGTGCCTAATTCGACTCAAACACTATTAACTGACAAAATAATGCCATATTCGTGCTCAGTGCGAAAAATTATACCAAATCGACACCAAACACAACAACATTTCACTAAATCTGATTTTGGCTCAATTTTGAACAAATATGACACTCTATCACGACTCAAACGCTTCAAAAGGGAAAAATAATGGCATATTCGTGATCAGCGCGAAAAATCATTCGAAATCGATACCAAACATGACAACATTTCACAAAGACCGATTTTGGCTCAGTTTTAAGCAAATACAACGCTCTAACACGGCTTAGACACTTCAAACAAGCAAAATGATGACAGATTCATGATCAGCGCAAAAAACCAATCTAAATCCACACCCAACACGTTATTAATAAACAAAGATCAATTTTAACCCAATTCTGAGCCAATACCGTGCCTAATTCGGCTCGAGCACTCTCAACTGGCAAAATAATGCCATATTCGTGCTCAGCGCGAAAAATTACACCAAATCGACACCAAACACGACAACATTTCACAATTCCTAGTTGAAGCTCAATTTTGAGCAAATGCCACGCTCTAAAACCGCCCAAAGGCTCCAAACATGCAAACCCACCTCATACTCGTGATCAGCGCGAAAAATCATCCGAAATCGATACCAAACACGACCACATTCCACCAGCACGAAATTCCTCACCATTTCACTCAAAAGATCGAGTTTTAAAAAGCCAACCACTCGAATACGCATTCCAAAAATAACAATGTAAACTCATATTCGCACACTGTGTAAAAAATAGACCTAAATTGATACCGAACACGACCACATTTGGTTCGATCAAATTGTTATTATTGTACATTTTCAAACAATGGTGAAATTCTCTTCTCTCATTCGCTTCTAATGGAACTTGGCAATCACACAAAATAATCATTCGTTCGCGATTCGCATTATGAATTTATTACATTCGACACCTGCGCGGGATTCTCACCAATTTAAATGGATTTCATCGCGAGCTCTTGACAGCACCCCCCCAAGAATTCCTTGAGAAGGAACATGAGACAAAAACATACAGAATAAAAATAAAAAGTACGTATGAATTCCAAATTTGAAAATTGCAAATTCATCTCTTCAATTCGATTGAAGGTAACCTCCTTCCCTCTCCCCGAACTCCTCCGCATGGCCCTAGCAAGAATCGTCCAAGACCAAAAACGTATCACAGGTCACATTAACTAAATAAAATAACCAATACTGAAAATTTTCCAAAATGCAAGCTCAAAGTACTCGTAACTTTACTCGAATGAAAATCAGTCTTGACAAAATTTCAAGTCGAAAACTGCTCATTTAAATCCACAAATTAGAATAAAAGCTCGAAATGTGTCCTCCGAGCAAAAACTTAATCTTAATCAGACACGCCTTGACTTCGATAATAGTACATTTCGTCAACAACCAGTCCAATCAAGTTCTCCGGAGTAATTTTTCAACCATAAAATTTCACCAATTTCACCTTCTTCTAACCTATTCTACTATCTCGATAATCCCACGAAATCAAAATCACTTCATCGATACCTCCTACGACTCGGTACAAAGTAACTTCGCCCAGCTCCCTCGATTCTGCAAACCAGCTGAGCTGCGACCGCTAATTAATCGGTTAATGGCGCGTACGAAAGAAGTAAAAAAAATCATTTAGGTAAATTAAATTTGCGTTAAAGTCGAACGAAAAATTTACTTTAGCCGGTGAACGGGTAATTTAGCTTAGACGAAGCGTGAAGAACCTTGGGTAAAGAAATTCTTTGAAGATAAGTCTGTAGCGTGAAATTCTTCGACGACAAAATGCATATCGCGTCGCTCTCGCTACCGTTTGTTTAATGCACGTTCAGCGTTCACGCATACCAAACTCATCGGACCAAAAATATCTTCCGAAAATTTAAAAACTATAAATACAAATATCACGAAAAAAAAAAAAGTGGCGAAAAGAAAGAAAAGAAAAATGGTAAATATAAATAGCCTCGAAGGCACGCGGCGGCGTCATTTCGAGCAACGTCGTCGTCGTCGTCGAATTGAAAAACAATTTCTCGATAATAAAAGAAAGAAAGAAAGAAAAACGCACACCTAACGAAGCGCGAGAACGATAAAAATCGCGAATCGGATATAAAAATAAAATATAGGTGAAAACAATGTCCGGCCGAATGTTTATTTACACTTTTTAATAGCGCATTTCTCTTCGCTCTCAACGACCTGCTGCCCTTTCAATTCCAAGATAATCTGAACTAATTGATATCGAAATTTTGGCGTTTCGCCCGCGCTTTCGTGTACTCATAACAACTATCTTCGCACAACGGTGAAAAATTACACCTGTTCGATGGCGCTGCCAGAAATACACCCGATCATTCTCACCACAAGAGACGTGTCACTATACATCGCATCGCATCGCGGATGAATTCACATCATATTTTTTGTCAGCCAATATGTGAGCAAAACAAACCTCCAAAACTGGGCCAGCGCTCAGGATGGTTTGCTCGACGCCGCTACCGTGGCTTCCTTTTTGACTCAGCGCTGTCAAATGATGCAGCAGGAAATTGGTGGATTCGGTTTTACCAGATCCGCTTTCGCCGCTGATAACGATACATTGATTACGACGTTCGCGAAGCATGCAGTGGTACGCTGAATCTGCGATGGCGAAAATATGCGGCGGCAGTTCCGGTCCTAGGCGACGATTTTGATATAACTTCACGTATTTCGGGTTATAAATCGGATGGAACTGGAACAAAAATATAATTATAGGTGAAAATACTCGTAATCCGCGCGGAGGAACGTTAGAGTAAAGGTGAGGGTAGATTAAGTACTTTGAACGGATTAACGGCGATCAATATCGATCCAACGTAGGTATAAATATGTCCGGCGTTAAATCTAGCTCTCAGGTTATCGAGTAACGTTTGCTCGTTGAGATCGGGCAGTTGACAAAGATCTGGGTATTCGCGATCTTGAGGCTGGTACAGGAATCTATAGAAGTAATCGCGGATCAGTTGAGGATCCATCGTGAATCCGTCGGCCCACAAACTGTCCGATAGTTTTTCTCGCAAATAGAACCTGAAGCATCATCATTCATCAGGTATATAACGAATAAGAAAACATCGCACATATAGATTAGAAAATCCTTTTATCGGACTTTTTATTTATCTAATTCATTTCCCGTATCGATAATACTATACGTCCACTATTATCACATATAACAAACTTCAAGGTAGTCAAACGTGCTTTTTTGGGTCGAACCTTGTTTATCAGTTCGCCACAGAAAGGACATTATTTCAACATATAATCTTACCTATAAACTTCTTGTTGGGAATCAGTGATCTGAGGCCATAGTAACATAACAGCGACCGGAGACTCGTGAGGCCCCAGTCGACGTTCTTTACATTCACGTCCCATTCCATCTCCGACGACTTCGGCTAACTCGTACCCGCCAGGTCCAGATAATCCTAATCGTTCGATGATACAGGAGATGATCTCCTCGGATGTGGTTTGTTTACTCGCCTCCACGGATAACGCTTCATAGCAAGGTGATAACGCTCCGACGAATACTTGTACTATGAATCGATTACTACTAACGGCAGTATCAACCATTTTGCATCGAATGCATTATTATTCGCATTGCGATTGACACGACGATATGCGATCTACACCAGACACCATTTTCTCTGCATAAAAAATGGTATTTCGCACCAACCACACGTTCCCATCGCGAACGGATATATCAACACAATCTGTAACACGTATATAGAGATATTATTATCAAATAATAAAAAAATATACATCGTAATCGAGACATTTTCTCGTTCGAGTTTTTTTTTTTTTTTAGTCAACTAGGTGATTCAACATCATCAACCAGTTGTACTTGATAAAGCGCGAATTAACCTTTGGTAACGCAAACCACCATCTTCGCTAGCTTTTTAATTACACCTAGATATGCGAAAAAACTCGCGAATTTCATATTTTACGTACGTTTGATATTTTGCGTTGGCGTTTTCCTATGCTTGATTAACTTGAAAATTCAAATTACACTCCACTGTGTAAGGAATCGTTTACATCACAGCCACTGACACTCGCAACACTAAACACATCAACAACAAATTTACTAAAAAAATTATCTCCGAAAAAACTCACGTGTAAAAACAATTTGACTATTTAAACGCACATAGTTGAGAAAAAAAAGTTCGTATACAAGTTTACAGTAATATGTAGTCAGTGAGTCGAGAGAGATGAGAAAATATCGAATGAATGCCTAAATAGATAGCCTATATACTACCAATATGTAGAATATACAGAATACAGAATACAGCAAATACGCTGGTTTTGGTCTTTTGGTGAACTTCAAAATTCTGAGTGATGACTGACTACTGACGAATACGACGGTTCTGAGAAAAAGTTACTGCCCATATAGGTATAGAAAGTACGTTCATCGTGAGCGATAAAAACGTATAATTAAAATTCCTCCGGGCTATATATAGCGTCAGTTTTGAATCATCTAGCTAAATGTGTACGCGAAGATGCAGTTTTCTAATTAAAAAGGCCTTTTAATAGTTTAAAATTAAATTCAAAATGTAAAAATATACCTCGAAATTTTCCTCCGCTCGTTTCTCCAGTTGTTTTCGAATACACGTTGAATGAGTAGTTGAATAGGTATGCGATACGATATTCGGTGAATCTTCGACTGCGACTTCTGTAAAATGTGAAACTAATTAGAAATAGTTTAATAATAAATCAACTCGAAATAAATTTACGTCGTTATCTTTCGAAAATGATGCAAAAGGCGAAAAAAATGATTTCAAAATGAAACACCATTTTTTGTTTTCGTGACGTTTTCTTAAAATGACAACGTTCTCAGCAGAATGTTGCTATTTTCACAAAACTCTCGTACGAACGATTCAGAATCGAAATTATTCGAATCGTTCAGTTCCACTTTCCACAAGTAGATCACAAATAAAATTGAACGATTTAAAAAAAGAACGAATTTGCCCACCTATTACAAAAGTCATTTCAGATCCACGTAGCAAATTCCATTTACGTCAATCAGTGGACTGCTACATAAGCGGCAACTCGGCAACTTAGCAACTTCGTTTCGCGTCAGTGGAACGAAAATGATAAGAAGTTGCTCGGTTATTGGCTGGAACTAGCAACCAAATCAAAATTTTTTGATTTGGTTGCCAAGTTGCCAGTTGCTGGTTGCTAGTTGCTGCTTATGTAGATGTCGACTACATGTTTACATCACGATTTTATTTTTTTTTTAGATAAAAAAATAATTCGCGAATAATAAATCAGTGATTTAAATAATCATTTCGTAATGATTCATCTCGTATTTAATTCCGAGATAATGATACGTTACCCGCAGTCTGGTTGAAATGAGCTCATAACCGCTCCTAATGGTACATCGTATCGTGCGACTTACGTACGTGTAAGTAAGTGTGAAAAATTTGCCTAGTCAATTACGTATACATACAACACCTTGCATCCATATGGAACTATCGGCCGAAAATGATCGGCAACAAGTTCACGATTCCGTACATTCCAACTCTAGTCCATTATTCGATGCGGATTACAATTCGGATGATGACAGCGACTCGAAGATCTCGCCGGAGATGCCTTGTATCAAGGAGTTACAGCTGATCGAGTCTTTGAACGCGGTTACTACGCATTTCGCCCATGTTCAGTTCAGATTACGTCAAGTTATCGAAGCACCTGCCGAAGAAAAGGAATCTTTATTAAAAGACTTGGAAGAATTCACGTTCAAAGGGATACCTGAAATACAACATATGACCGCAGACACGCTGCAACGTTCGGAGCAATTCAAAGATCATCTTATTATAAACCTGAATAAACAAATCGCCGAACTTCAAAGCTCCGTAGAACAGATGAAAGTCAAATCCAAGTCTAAACCGGTCACCACTCCTGTAGACAATACCATAGCGACATTAGTAAATAATAAACCGATCCCTGAGAAGCATTCGTCGCTGAAGAGCGATTTCAAGAACACCAATTTAGTCAAGAAAGTCACCTCGATAATGCACATGGTCAACGTGCACTGTAAAGAAGAGAAGGATAACTTACGTCGTGATTTGCTGCGTAAGAAGATTAAATGCAATCATTGGGGCGATACGAGAGCCCAACTCGAACTAGCAATATCCGAAGTCATCGAATTAGCTCTAGAACCGGAGATGCCGATCGATAGCGATTACATGTCCGATTCGGAAGGTGGCTCGTTCTACATCTGTAACCAGAAACTGGCGACTACCGTTCGTAAAAGGCTCGCACCTGCGATACAAAATCTAATCCAGCACGGTTTGATGACTGAAAATAAGAGTATAAGTGTTCGCAGCGGTTTAACACTGATGATCGGTTGTGTTCCTCATATCAATACGTCTAGTCAAAGTAGTCAAACCGCCCACGCTTGGGAATTGATCCTCAAGTATTATAAGATGAAAAATGGCGACCAGTTTAATTCGGCTCCAGCGTTGAAACTTTCTCAAAGCTTTAATTTAGATGTCGGTACACATTGCGCTACCTCCTGCGCTCAAAAGTTACTAATTACCATTGGTAACATTATCACAACGCATTCCCAATACAAACGTAGTTATAATTCGCAATTCAAGGCGTTCGTATGTGCCGGTCTCAATGCAAAAATGCTAGTCAATTGGTTACAGTTAATTTATCGATCTCGTACTTTAATCGAGATGTACTACGAACCTTGGAGTTACGCTTTGAAGACCGGATTCGAAGATGCGTTCAAAAGTCTCGAACGTCTTCATCATTACCATTTCAATTTACCGGTAGATGTAGCGATACATCAATTGCAGAATATTAAGGATGCCTTCTGATTCCCTGTTTTGTTTCCGATTACCTTATTATTTGTATTATTCCATTATTTTTTTCCTGTTCTGTTCTGTTTAAGTTATTATTTATTATTCGTTGACTGATTTTACCATATTTACCAAACTATACCAAAGATATTATACCTACATCGCATTAGAAAATTAAAAAATGGCAACGTCGTAATTCCTCCACTTCGATTAAATAAAAAATTATATATTTTATGACTCACATCACATAAAAAAATAGTAGCAAAAAATTCTATATATAAAAAAGATCACAATAAACAAATAGGTTATCTTAAATCCAGGTTTCCAGACCGGAATACGACGTCGCCAGAACACCTCGATGAGTAGCAATTTTCAGTAAACGATCCACCTATAAAATTAGGTACAATTCGTTTGAAATGTTTCCCAATTCGATACCTTAAAAAAAATATACAAGTAAACACTCACCTGTTCTTCAGTAGTTAGCTTTTCATCAGACCCGATTACAAAACCAGTTGCCTCGGTAACTAATGCTTCATATTGTGAACAATAATTCTTGATACGCTGATTCACACGTAGCTCGTTGACAGTAACTTTCGACGGGTGACACCCTTCCAATTTCAATTTAACGTTTTTGATTTTGTTTTCGAAATACGATTCATCTGTAAAAAAAGATATAATTGAACGTTAAGTTTACGAGTATGTTTATTATTGATGAATATATTGTTTTTGCAACAACCTTGATTATTGTGTTTGTCAGCATCTGGGAATAATTTTCGAGCTGCGTTGCGCCAGTCTATAGAAGGATCCAAGATGAAAACAGGCATTGTAGCCAACAGGACGTAATCGTTTTCTCGTAACGTTTGTAAAACTTCGATCATCGTTTCGCGAATCAAACCTGGAACATTTTTGAGGAAAATTTATGGTATAATTTGGGTGCCATTTGAATTCTGTAAGAAGGACTTTCAGTACCTGTGAGATCAAATGGGGCCATGATCGATGTAATATGAGGTGTCATACGGAAAGGTATTAATTCCGGTATAGATAAAACATCTGTTCCGGTACCGAATGCGAGACCAAAATCGATACCTGTAAATAGAAAAAAAATTCTCAATTTTGTAACATATTTTAATACGACGACGATACGTAATTTAACGAAGAAATAAATCAATTTACGAAGCTAACCCATCGAAGCTCGAAGGCTTTCAGTTGCCATTAAATTCGATTATTTCGGCTTTTTAATACTAGGTAATCGAATACCTACGACTCGTATTTACATACGTATAGAATCGATATCTGCATGTTTTGATTCGATTCGTTGAGAATTGAATTACGAAGCTTTTAGTTTTACCAGATACTTCGCCGCAATAAAGGCATATTTCAGCTACTCGTAATCGAATTTCTATACATAATATGACCTTACCGATGCAAGTTCCGCTCTTTAAAGAGACTAAAATGTTATCCAAGTGCCTATCGCCGATTCCAAGGATCCAGCTGGCAATACACATTGCGCTGTAATTGGCCATGAACTGATTACGTAGACGCCAGAATAGATGAGGAGTTGTGGTGAGCAGCATTAAGGCTTTTCTGCAAAAAGATACGATATTACGTCGAAGATATTGAAAACTGTTCTAAAGAAGTAACAATCTACTACGTACAATCCAGTCGGCGAGAAAAGCTTAAGATATTGAATTTGACTGAAATTCTCGAGGGTCAAAAAATTCAGTCGTCCCCTCCCCCCTCCCATTTTGAATGAAAATGAGCTGTTGTAGAATTACATATTCGAAAGTGACTCTGCAATTTATCAAAATAGGCAAAATTCCCCGAGAAATTCGAATATTTCAAAGAAAATTTTTTTTGAAAAATTTTAATCCCAAAATTGGATTATGATTTTTGGAATTTTCGAAAAAACTGAAAAAAGTGTGATAAAATTAATCAAAGTTGATTAAAATTCTGCAAAAAATTCAAATATTTCAACGAAAATATTTTTTGAGCATTTCTGAAAAATGTTGAGCCCAAAATTGGATTATGAATTATGATTTTTGGAATTTTCGAAAAAAAGTGTCATAAAATCAATCAAAATGGGTTAAAATTTTGCAAAAAATTCAAATATATTTACAAAAATATTTTTCAAGCATTTTAGGAAAATTTTGAGCCCCAAATTAAATTACCTATGAATTATGATTTTTGGAATTTCGAAAAAAGTGTAATAAAATTAATCAAAATTGATGAAAGCTTTGCAAAAAAAATCAAAATATTTCAACGAAAATGTTTTTTGATCATTTTTAAAAAATTTTGAGCCCAAAATTAGATTATCCATCAAAAATACTTTTAAAAAGCAAAATTACCGCCAACCAAAAAAAAAAAAAAAAAAAAAAAAACTTGCAAAAGGAATTGTCAACAAAAATTTGTTCATTAAGTAACTTTAATGAAAAAATTCATGATATCAAAACATCGCCAAGCAATTTTCATTCAGCAGTTTGTTGTGATCAGGAATTGATATGGAATTTCAAATTAATTTGGTACTTACTTACTGAAATAAAATATCCATAAGTTTGAGAACTGAATTGAAAAACCGGACCGATAAATTCCGCCGGCGCTTGGCCCGGTTTTTCAATTCAGTTCTCAAACTTATGGATATTTTATTTCAGTAAGTAAGTACCAAATTAATTTGAAATTCCATATCAATTCCTGATCACAACAAACTGCTGAATGAAAATTGCTTGGCGATGTTTTGATATCATGAATTTTTTCATTAAAGTTACTTAATGAACAAATTTTTGTTGACAATTCCTTTTGCAAGTTTTTTTTTTTTTTTTTTTTTTTTGGTTGGCGGTAATTTTGCTTTTTAAAAGTATTTTTGATGGATATCACGACTTTTTTTTTTTTTTAATGTGTACATATTGTAAATTGTACTCCAAGAAGTTTAGAATATCAGATTTTTGTTGACAATTCTTTTTGTTTTTTTGTAAGTTTTTTTTTTGGTTGGCGGAATTTTTGCTTTTTAAAAGTATTTTCGATTGATATCACGACTTTTTTTTTTTTAAATAATGTACATTATCATAAATTATTTTTTTTAAATAATGTACATTATCATAAATTATTAATGGGAATTCGGGTACCTACACTCCAAGAATTTTAGAATATTTTGTTAATTAAATCACAAAGTTTCTCACTAGAAGAACACTACCGAACCGATATGAGTCAAATTTCGTACATTGATTTAAATTAGGGTATTATTTCAAAATATAACGTTGGTTATTTAAAAAAATCATTTTTGACTCCCTTTTTCACAATTTTAAAATTGCTTTCCCCCATAAAACCCCCCAAAAATGAAAATTTCTCGTTTTACCGTAGAAAAGGGTCATCTACATTATATTCGGTATCATTTTGCAAAATTTCCAGCAAATCGGTTCATTTGGAGAAGCTGTAGCCTTGTCAACGGAAATTTAAGCATCAAATTTCATGAATATTTTCATTTTTCACTCTCAATCACCCTAAAAATAAAAATTGTTTGCTGTACCATAAAAAAGGGTCATCTGCATCACATTTAATACTACTGTGCAAAATTTCAAGCAAATCGGTTCAATTGGAGGAGCTGTAGCCTTGTCAACGGAAATTTTCATGAATTTTCATGCTGAAATTTCCGTTGACAAGGCTACAGCCTCTCTTAATGAACCGATTTGCTTGAGATTTTGCACATTGATAGTGAATATGATGTAGATGACCCTTTTTTATGGTACAGCAAACAATTTTTATTTTTTGCGTGGTTTAGAATGAAAAATGGAAATAGTCATCACGAAATTTCATGCTTAAATTTCCGTTGACAAGGCTACAGCCTTTCCAAATGAACCGATTTGCTTGAAATTTTGCACAGTGATGGCGAATATAATGTAGATGACCCTTTTCTACGGTACCGCGAAAAATTTTCATTTTGGGGGTGTTTTAGGGGGGAAAGAAATTCTAAAATTAAGAAAAAGGAGGTCAAAAATAATTTTTTTTCAAAACTGACGTTGTATCTAGAAATAACTCATTAATTTACACCAGTGTACGAAATTTGACTTGAATTGGTTCAGTAGTTTTCTCTTGACACGAAGATTAGTGATTTCAAAAATTACCCCAAAATGCTAACTTTGGGTATTTCAATCTACATCATTTTTTACCGTAGAAAGTTTGTAAGTATACCAAATTAAAGCTCTCGTTGATGTCAACAACATATCAAAAAATCAGATTCGTGCGTTTTTTTATTCGCGAGAAATTCATCATCGAAAATACGCTTAGTTGTTCAGGGAATGTAAGCAGTAAGTGGCCGGACTGTCATCGCGTTTGGTATTATCGTTTTTGGTTTTTTTTTGTGTTCGTTTTTTTTTCTTGCTTGGCGGGGCAGTCCGACCGGACTGCTTGATGATTTTTGGAATCTTGAAAAAAAGTGTAATATAATTAATCAAAATTGAAATACTTTAACGAAAATGTTTTTTGAGCATTTTTGAAAAATTTTGAGCCCGAAATTAAATTGCCTATGAATTATGATTTTTGGAATTTTCGAAAAAAGTGTAATAAAACTAATCAGAATTGATTAAAATTCTGCAAAATATTCAAATATTTCAACAAAAATGTTTTTTGAGCATTTTTGAAAATTTTTGAGCACAAAATTGGATTATGATTTTTGGAATCTTGAAAAAAAGTGTAATAAAATTAATCAAAATTGAAATACTTTAACGAAAATGTTTTTTGAGCATTTTTGAAAAATTTTGAGCCCGAAATTAAATTACCTATGAATTATGATTTTTGGAATTTTCGAAAAAAGTGTAATAAAACTAATCAGAATTGATTAAAATTCTGCAAAATATTCAAATATTTCAACAAAAATGTTTTTTGAGCATTTTTGAAAATTTTTGAGCACAAAATTGGATTATGATTTTTGGAATTTTCAAAAAAAGTGTAATAAAACTAATCAGAATTGATTAAGATTCTGCAAAATATTCAAATATTTCAACAAAAATGTTTTTTGAGCATTTTTGAAAATTTTTGAGCACAAAATTGGATTATGATCTTTGGAATTTTCAAAAAAAGTGTAATAAAGTTAACCAAAATTGATTAAAGTTCTGCAAAATAATCAAATATTTCAACGAAAATGTTTTTTGAGCATTTTGGAATTTTAAAAAGATGTGCGATAAAATTAATCGAAAAATTAAAATATTTCAACGAAAGTGTTTTTTGAGCATTTTTGAAAATTTTCAAGCTCAAATTTGCGTCACGTTTCAAAATTTTGTGAGAAATTCAAGTATTTCGAAGAAATTGCTTTTTGAGCATTTTCGAAAAATTTTAAATCATGAAATTGAGTGATGGGTTTCGAAATTTTTGAAAAAGTTGTCACTCGATCCGTTGAAATGAGCAAAAATTCAGACACAAAATCAAAAATTCCAATCAATCTGTTTTTTGAGTGTTTTTGATCGATTTCAGCTAATTTTTCAAAACTTACCAGAAAACTGACGAAATTTTCGATCAGTTTTGGACTTGAAATTTTACAAAAGTGCTTTGAAAAAGTCCAGATAAATTCAACTTATTTTGATCGAATATCAGCATTCTTAAAAATTCCAAAAATCATCAATTCCTTGTTTTGAGCTCTAATTTTGATTTTACGTGCTCAAAATTCCTCAGAAATGTTCAATAAAATTCTAATTTTTTTTTCGGTTTTCTGCTAAAATTTTAACTCATTTCGATAAATTACTGACATAGTTTTTAAATCTTCTAAAAAATTAACCCAATTTTTGGTCAGTTTTGGACTCGAAATTTTTCAAAAGAACTCAAAAAAAGTACAAATGAAAACTTTTGATGTTCTGTCAAAATTTCAATGCGTTTTTATGGATCGAATGAGAATATTTTCAAAAATTCCAAAGTCAATGCCCTCTTTTGGGCTCAAGATCCTTCAAAAATGCTCAAAAAATATTTTGATTCTTTTTCATATTTTTGATCGGTCAGTTGTATTTTTTTTTTTCAAAAATTCCAAAAACCAAGACGCTCAAAATTGTTTAAAGTGGTCAAGAAAATGTTGATACATTCTTTTGGTATTCTGCCGAAATTTCAGTCTCTTTGGATGAGATAATGTCTCAATTTCAGACTCAAAATTCCTGGAAAAGTATTCAAAAATATTTTGAAAACAAATTTTTGGTTTTCTATCAAAATTTTAATCATTTTTAATGGATCACATGAGACATTATTTTCAAACCCTCCAAGAAAATTGATTCAATTTTTTGGTAAATTCTGAACTCAAAATGCTCAAAAAGAAGTATTTATGAGGACTTTTATTTTTCTAGCAAAACTTTAACCCATCTTGATCGGTTCATTACAAAACACTTTTTTCAATACAAAAAAAAACTTTTCGGAAAATTGATTCGATTTTTGGTCAATTTTAGGCTCGAAATTCTTCGAAAGTGATCAAAAAAGTACTGGTAGAAAATTTTTTTATTTTCAGTAGAAATTTAAAATAAATTTCGATCAACTTTTTTGATTTTCTAGCGATATTTCACTCTAACTTGATCGATCGTATGAGACTTTTTCGAAAATCTCAAAAATCGAGTTGTTTAAAATACTTTACATAAAATCCTCACGTTTCAATAGAATTGTTCGATTTCTCGTCAAAACGTCCCAATTTTGGAGCCGAGATTCCTCAAAAGTGTACGAAAAATGTTCTGATAGAAATTTTCGATTTCCAGCCAAAGTTTTACACTACTTATTTTGATAAATTACACACGACAGCATTTTCAAAAATTCCAAAATTGTGACCTACTTTTGAGCTGAAAGTTATTGAAAAATGCTCAAAACCCCCTCTTTCGTCGAAACATTTGATTTTTTGTCGAAATTTTAACCCATTTTGATGGGTCGAATGACACCATTATCAAAAATTCCAAAAATCGTGACCTTTTTTGGGCTCAAAATTCTTTAAAAATGCTCAAAAAAGTTTCGATGGAAATTTTTGAATTTTTGTTAAAATTTTGACCTATTTTGATTGATTGCATGACATCTTTTTCGAAAACACTGAAAAGAATGTCCCAATTTTGAAGCCAAAATTTTTCAACTGACAATAGAAAAAATTTTGATGGAAATTTTTCATTTTTCGCTTTAATTTTAACCTATTTTGATACGTCGCATGACACCTCTCTTAGAAATTCTAAAAATCATAAACCAATTTTGGACTTGATAATTTTAAAAAATGCAAAAAAAAAATATTTTTGTCGAAATATTTGAATTTTTCGCGAAGTTTCAACCCACTTTGCTGTATTTTATGATACTTTTACAAAAATCTCAAACTTTTCGCCAATTGGACAGTTGACTATAAAAATAGGATGAAATTTTAGGTACTTGTAAATATCTTCTGGTATTTTTTGAACTGCATTTTGATACTCGCTGATCATAGATCTTTTTTTCTTCTCGTCAGAGACGTAGTTTCTGACAGCTACGTTAAAAGGTTCGTAATCGCTTCCACTGCTAGCAATATTTTTACTAACGATCATTCTGTCGTATTCCTTTCGTATATCGTGCCAATATGCTTCGTTCCTGCAAAAAAAAAAAAAAAAAAATAGATAAAATAACACTAAAATTGTTTCGTGCTTTGGTCACTTACTTAGTTTTCTGTTCCTTCTTCAGACCAATATTAGGAAATCCTTTCAAAGGAATCGAATCCTCGACCCATTCGATTAATCCTAAATCACATCTCAACGGATAAACCTAAAAGAAAAAAAAATCACAATTTATCTCCGCAAAATCTCACACATCTTCACTTCAAAGTACACCACTCAACTTACACCGAAGGTATTTAAAATCAAATGCTTAGAGTATAAATGGAACTTGGACGTGAGAGATTGATTAACAATATGGAAAAGCTGCTGTATACGTTGATCTTGTCTAACATCTTCGTTCATTTTGACCAAATACGAGTACTCTTTGGCATCGTCTCCGAGCACAGTGATTTTCATAGGCGATTGTAAAGAATCCATTTTGGTAACCTGAAAAATCCTCAGAGTGAAAATTCGTTATCTTGCTTTCATTTTCGTTCAACTTCAGCGATACTCACTTTAGACTGGAATCCGAATATTTTCACGTGACGTTCGACTCGAGGCAGCGAGAACCCATCGTATTGTCCGGGTATTTCAATAGTGGCGTTTCTCGTATTGATAAAATCTAGTAAAACTCTACTATAGCAACTCAACGTAGGAGATTTATCGTATTTAGTTTTATATTCGATATCGCTCATGTATTTCTTCAGCTTCTCCTTGATGTAAATTTCATCTTCACGCTGACCCGATCTCAACCGGTCGCCAACTGCGATAAAAAATTAATAATTATTCATCTCAAAGGCAAAAAAAAAATAAAACCAAGAATGACTAACCTGATTGGAAATCAATGTATGGCCAGAAAGTACCACCGTAAGTTCGTATTTCTTTCTGAACTTGGGTAAAGTTTTCATAAATCGTATCAGGGTCGTCTTTCTCTAACGATTTTTCCAATCTATGTCTATAAAGATCCCATTTTTTCTCAGCCAGCCAGACGAAAGATAGAGCTTTTATTAATTCTTCGATTTCGTCCAAGGGCTGTAACGCTGCTTCGATTCTAGAAAATTTTACATCCACATTTATTTTCCTTTCACGAATTTCGAATTCTGAATAAATCATTACGTACTTTCGAACAATATTTTCCACAAAAACGTCGCCGTTCGTTTCCGATACATTTTTACTCAACAGGAACGGAAAATGGAACGCTTTAGGGTATTTCTGCGCCATTCTAACGACCAGATCACCGATCATGGGAGCTCTATTGTGATAAATATACGCCAGAAGTTGATTAATCCACGATAAAAATTTCCATTCTTCTACTTTTTTACACTGAAACATCGTAATGAAAAAAAATCCATCGATTAAATTCTCATTTTAGAATTTCTCATTTCGAAAAAAAAAACCTTCTCACGTACTTCGTTTATAAAGAAATCTATAAATTGATCATCCGCTACACTGCGTAAGTCCAGTAGCATCGGAAACAGTAAGTAAGATTCTTTGGAATTGTATTTCATCGCGTTCAATATGGATTTGGCGATTTGCAAATCGAGCGTTAGATTCTCAGTGTTCGTTTCTGAACAGAAAAAAATCATACAATTATTTTACAACACTAAGAACTAAACTCAAACATTTTAAAATCAATTCACTCGCCATTTGAAACCTCTCTGCAGTGTTTAGCCAGAGCTAAATACGCCGAAGAAATTTGTACATCCGAGAATCCTTTTCTTTTCGCTGTTTCGCAAGCAGTATCGTAATTTTCCGCGATCAGTTGATTGATTTTATCCGGCAGGGAGATTCGTTCGTCGAAACTAGACCATGAAAAAAATTCACGTTGATTTTATCTCAGTTTAAATTTACCTCAGGGTTAGAATAATTTACCTTTCGGGGAAATCATCGACCAAAGAGGTGATAAAATCGTTCGGCCAGACGTTTAATTTCCTCTTTATTACATTCAGAAGATTCGAGACCGCCATCGATGTCTTGAATTCGCATTTGGCGCCAATTTCGTAAACTAAAACACGAATAGAAATTGTTTTAGAATTGGTTCGTATTTTTCATGGATTTTTATTCGCTTTTATGCTCACTTTTCTTCATTTCCAAGACAGCATTTTGAATCTGATTCGTGGAATTCTTCTTATCAGCTCTAAAAGTATACATTCTGCATAGATTGAGCGAACGCATGAATTTATTCTCGTCCGAGATATCGTTTTCCTAAAACAAATGAAATTTTTAATAAAATGACTCTTTTTTGAGGGAGGGGGGGGGTCGAAAATTAGGTTTAGTACCGTTCCATCTTCGATATCAGCTGTATACTGACAAGCTAAATTATAATTCTGCTGATTGAGAGCTTTTTCGCAGAACTGCAACTTGGAATAGAACTGATAATCACTCAGTGATTTGCATAAATCGAATCCGGACTCGTCCATCGTGTTTTCCAAAGCTTTAGCGTATTTTTCGGCGAAACGATGTCTGAAAAATAAACGAAAAAAATCAATCTCGTGGAATAATTTTTCATTCAATGTTTTAAATTCAGCTCACCGGTATACTAGACGTCGATCCCACCACGTAGAATGATCCTTGTTTGGTTCGCAACGCTGCCACATGCCTAAAATTTCTGCCACATTGCTCGAAGTTTTATATTGATCGTCGTTGAAAACCGAGAGCAAGATCTATAAAAATAAATCAGTAATAATACTTCAATTTCAATTTTACAACGAATTATTTTCTCAAAAGGGATGAATCACTCGAAGTATCTACATCTGATTCGAATAACGATGAGTTTTTTGAAAGAAAATGATCTGAAACCTCAAAAATTCAAAATTTTAGCTGCCTAAATTAATTTTTCAAGTAAAAATTTCGATTTTTCAAAAAAATGTACAAATTGCATTTTTAGAGTAAAAATGACGAAAATTAGGGCTCATTCGAACTAAATTTCATCATTTCCATGCATTATGGAGCCTCCAGCGAGATTTTTCAGATTTTTGTTACTTTCTCCAGAGGACAGGAAAATTGATTTGAATTTTAAAAAAATTAATTCTGGTGTATTTTTGATCTGAAACCAGCTCAAAAAGTTTTCCACGTCTTCTGGAAGAATTCAAATCGTGCTGGAGGCTCCAGAATGGCTCAAAATAGTGGGTTTCAGTTCGGGGAGCCCCATATTACCTTAATGAATAATTTTCATAATTTTTACTAAAAAAATTACTGTGCATTTAAGTTTTAAAAAAACGTAAATTTCAAAAAAATTACGATTTTTGATTTTCAAAAATCCGCCAAAATTTGAAAAATCAATATTCAACGACCTGAAATTTTTATTATGAGGGTTTCAAATCATGCCCTTTCCAAAAATCTCATTCATGCTGAAATCTCAGGCAAACTTCTCGAATGGTTCCCCAAACGAGCAATAATTTTCAACTTGCATCGATTTCCGATAACGTTTGAAGCTTTAAAAACGTTTGCAAGGAAGAATCGCTGAAATTGAATTCCTTCAAGATTAACTCCAACGACCGTTTGACTAGATTATGAGCTTTACTTTGATCTCCGTAGATGAATAATAACATTGAAGAGGGTTCGGCGAGAAGATCCTGCATAATAATCGAGAAACGTGAGTAAGCTGAATTTTCAATACATACAAGAAGAAGAGATGAGAAAAATGAATATTTACCAAAAACAATTGATCGTTATTTTTCTCCATTTCTAATACTTCGTTTCGGAATCTCTGTTGGAAGTTTTCTTCGGTGTTTTCCTCGTTAAAACAAGGGTGTTTGACCGCTTCGTATGTTTGCGAGAGGAAATACCAAGGTAATGTACATTCTTTGTGCCTGTAAAATACCAAAAAAAAAAAAATACTTTGAATTATTCTGTTGAAAAGTGTTTTCAATGATATTCTACCATTTTATGGGCAATTGGTGTAATTTTTTTTTAGAAATGAACTTTTGGTCGCGAACGGAGTCGAAATTTTGGCCACAGGAGGTGGCTCGACATGGCAAATTCATCTCCGGTGTCGAAATCGCTCATTTTATAACTCAAAATTAGGGAGAAAAAATTGTTCCCAAAATTTTGTACTTTCAAAATTCTCAGAAAAAGCGTTAAATTCACTGCAAAATTATCAAAAGAAACTAAGACATATCAGCAAAATTTGTTAAAAAAAAAAAAAAAAAAAAACACAAAAAAAGATAATTTATATAAAATTGCGAACTGATAAAATTTTTGAGAAATTGGCCAGAAAATGCACGAAAAAATGTTTAAAATGTAGGAGAAAACCAACCAACACATTCAAAATATCAAAAATTAACAAACAAAAAAACCACGAAAAAAAAATTAAAAAATCAACAAAATGTGAGCAAAATGTTGAAATTATGTAAAAGTAAGTAAAGTAAAAATACTCCAAAAAAAAAAAAAAAAAAACATTAAAATCATCAAACATTGACAAAAAAAATTACAAAATTTCAGCAAAAATGTTCAAAAATCCAAAAATAGGTAGTAGTTAAAATGTGTTGACGTGATTTAAAATTGGTACTAAAAAAAACATTAAAATTGATAAAAATTGGTAAAATTTAACAAAATACCTCAAAATATGACGAAAAACTGTAAAAAAAAAATTAAAATCATGTAAAAGTTATTTAAAAAGTGTTAAAATGAGATCGAAGTAATGAAAATTCAACAAAATATGTCAAAAATGCATGAAAAAGTGTTGAAATCGTGTTACAAAGAATTTAAAACATTCAAAAAAGTTCTGAAAACGGTCAAAAAAAATTTTATATCGCAGAAAATAAACAAAAAGTAATGAAATAAGTATCAGCGAAATTTGTCAAAAATCGATGAAAAATTACTTTGAAAAAAAGTGTTAAAATGATTCAAAAGCAGTCAAAACAGCATTTTAAAATTGCTAAAAAATTTACAAAAAGTCGCAATGCACAAAAAAAAAATATTAAAAACGTGTTAAAAATATAAAACTTTGAAGAAATTTTCCAGAAAATGTAAGAAAAATTGTTAAAAACGTATTAAAATATACAATGAAACTTTGGCTAAATCTGTAAAAAAAGAGAAAAAAAATGTTAAAAACATGGTTAAATGATGAAATTTTTGCATAATTTGCAAAAAATGTCCAAAAGTAGTAAAAACAATTAAAAACACCAAGCATTACAAGAAAAAAAAAACAGTGAAAAAGCAACGAAACATCTAGAAAAAGAGCTGAAATTGTCTTACAAAAGTCAAGTAAAAATACTCAAAAAAAATCAAAATTATTAAAAATTCGTCAAAAATTACAAAATTTTAGCAAAATTTGACAAAAATTGGATAGTAATTGAAAATTAGCAAAAAATGAGGAAATTTCAAGAAATGGGTTAAAAATGCATGATAAAATGTTGAACTTATGTTGAAGTAATGAAAAAAAAAAAAACTGCAAAACAACATCAAAAGCGCTAAAAATTTACAAAAAGAGATGAAATTCCAAAAAAAAATTCTGAAAATGTGTTAAAATGATGTAAAAAACGTTAAAAGTGTTAAAATTATTAAAAATTAGCAAAAAGTGGTCAAATATCAACGAAATTTATCAAAAAAAATACAGAAAAAAGCGTTAATATTGAAAAACAAACGAAAAAAAGTTAATAAGTGACTAGAAAATTGACAAACAATACTGAAATTTCAGCGAAATTTTCAAAAAATTCGTAAAAATTGTTAAAATGCTTTCAAAAACACGTTAAAAACATCTAAAAACTATTGAAAAGTAATAAAATATAATAATATAAAAATGTTGAACAAAAAATAGTAGAAATAATTGAAAAATTTTCTCAATGTTCTTTAAAAATATTTCGTTATGTAATTTAATATTTTTTTTTGTGTTTTTATACAATTTTACATGCTTTCATCACTTTTTTAAAAGCTTGCCCAAAATTACAATAATTTCATCACTTTATGACATTTTAATATTTTTTTGAAGGAGGGAGGGGAGGGGAGGGGATTGAAAAAATTTCAACGAGATTCGATGCAATTTTTCGCTAAATTTTGGTCAATTTTACCGAAATATTATCACTTTTTCGTGATTTACAAAATCCGAATCGAAATTTTGGACAAGGGGGCGGGTGTGGGAGTTTCCATCACGACGAATTCATTCTGGGAGTTGGATTTTCACCAAAATGATCCGTTCTTGGACTCGAAATAGTGTTAAAAACATCTTTTTTTCTTCGAAAACATTGATTTTTACAACATTTTCCAAATAACTGGAGGTCGCAAAGTGAGAAAAACGGGTGAAAATTTGGCATACGTTGATCAATACTCAATTACCAATTATCTTGAAGAATATTCTCCACGGTTGAAAATTTATTCTCGATTTTCTCCCTCATTTCGTCCCATTTCGACAAATAAGCAGCGCTCTGGAACCAAAACAAAACACTCCGGTATAAAAATAAAAAATCCAAGATTGATCTAAGCCTCTAAGGCTATAAAAATTCGACTAACTTTATAATAAGCGTCGAGAATGAATCTTTGATCTTGAGACACGTAATTCATCTGACTCAGCTGATCGATCTCATCTCCGTACATTTTGTAAGCACGTTCCCAATCGCCTACGGTCTCAAATTCTAGTCCTCTTTTCAACAGTTCGCAATAGCTATTTTGAATCTTCTCTTTGAAAATTCCGTTCACGACGTCATTTCTGTCTAATGACTTGTACACTCTGGAAAAATTACAACACATATTTTATGCCAATTTCATATTCATAAAAAAAGAACTAAGTAAGAAAAAAATAAAACAAATTATATACTCGGCTAAATGTATCCAAAGCGAGTCATTTTCTGGTGAATTTTCAATTCTGGCTCTTTTAGGTGCACTAGGGCCACAATCGTTGGTTTCTCCATAAATCAAAGAGTTCTCCAGCAAAAGAGCTCTCAACGAGAGTAAGTTATTCATATTCGAGGCTGTTACACAAAAAAAAATTCCGTCAGTTAAAATATTCGCATTTTCGTGATAAAAAATGATCCATTTTCTTTTACTTACCAATGACAACAGATCTGATTTCCAATTTTAAAAGAGCAGGCAACGAGTAGGCGATTTCGAATATCGTTTCCAAGCATATACTTCCGAATTGCTCGGTACTGAGTAAAATCGCGTTGAAAGCTTCGTTGATATCGTCCAAGTAGGTTTGCTTTTCTTTCATTTTATTCACCATGTTTAGGAAAATATTACCGAAGAGTAATTTCGCGATAATCGGATCTCTCTGTAATACAATCAACGTGATTAATTTCGAATTTCAATAACTAAACCGTGCAAGTAGACTTTTAAGGTACCTTTGCCAAAGCCTGTAGTGGCTTAATTAAATCGGAACGTTTGATTTGAATATCGGGGAAATCTCCTCTTCTGTATTGACGCTTCAAGTCTATCTTTCTGTCTCGCTTGTCCGCCTGGTTGGCCAACATTTGACACGTTTCTTCGTTAAGTTTAGAATTTCGGATAGCGTAGTGAGAAGAAGCTTCTCGCGAATCCTTGATAATTCTTTTCTTCAGCCTGTCCAGAGCTCTTCCAACACTATCGAAAGGTTCTGCAGAAAAAAAACACGATCATTTTAGAACAAAAATGAATCAGAAAGGTTCTGCAGAAAAAATTCCCATTTAAGAAAAAAAAATAAATCAGAATAATGATAAAAAATTATGCATATAAATGTACTCGATTCTGAAGGAGCCTGAGAGCTCGTCGTCGTCACAGGAGAAATATATTTCAACGGATGATGACTTCCCGGCGAATACATTCGGACTGATTTAGCAACCGAAGAGGCATTCGAAAGATTAATCGTAGACCCAGACGATCCGGGGGTTCGATTAATCTGTAATGTTAACGATCCGATGCTTCTCTGGCTCACTCCTAGACTGGCCAATTGATGCTGAACCGAATTACGAAAACAGGGAGTAAGCGTAGATAGTCTTTTACTCCTCGAAGAAATCGAAATGATCTGATATGGCTGCAAAAGATCAAAACGCTGAGTCATCCAGAGCTCAATTTACATTCAGGTATCGATAAACTTACAATAAAGTCGCAAGGTAGAAGAGAATGTGGGAAGAGCTCCGAATTATAGTCTTCTGTCGAGGCGCAGGCTTCTAGCAGGAAATCTACAGCGTAGGATACGAAGTGAGCTTCGTGTTGAGGATGATACATTGTTTTGATAATGTTTAAAAATCGATCGGAGACGGAATTTTCCAGATTCGATCTTCGTTCCCAAGATCTATAAACATAATGAACGATGAATTTGCCAATTTCGTGCCGGAAATTCATCTTCAAGAGGTCTATTTACTTGTATATTTCGTTCTGAAGTTCGGCATCGGTATCTAGAAGTCCGGTTAACAGGATATCTTTACAAATGTACACGAGTTCTTTAGCTTTTTCATCGGATTCGTCGTTCCTGAAACCGATTCTCTATCAGTGGAATTTCTTCGTTACCGGTTATATAGGAATATTCCGAGATTACCTATACTTATCAAATATACAGCTAGCTACATCGTACGAAGATTTTCTACATTCGGATGTTTCGTGAGTAGATAATCGACGTAAATCGTCGATGATTTTGGCCAAGTCTTCGATCCTGACTCGTATACGGTCTTCGTTTAGGAATGATTTGATCAGCATTAGAGCTTGCACCGATAAATCTTGATCGCTGTGGAAATGAATCGATTCGGATTAGGTTTCGATTCGATTTTCAGAAGCAAATAAATCGATACGTACTTTGTTTTTAACGCTGATTCGAAATCGCAACTGAATAAATTACTGAAAGCGTCGTCTGGCACGTGTTTCACATTATTGGTCAATACTTTCAAGCAATTTCTTTTATAACTGCCTTGAAGATTGTTGAATCTTTGCAGGAAGTGGTAACTGAAGCTGTAAAATCGTAAAGTGATTTCAGTTAGGATTCGATTCCATAAAATTAGTGATAAAACCGTAAAAAATTCGATGAATAGCTCACTCTTCCAACATGGGAGGATAATGAACGATGAGATGCTCCATCAGACAAAAACTATCCACTGTTTTCACTGCTGAATTATTCAAAATCTTCAAACGAGTAACCACAGTCGACTTGAGCTTCTCGTAATAATTATCTAACGTTCCGTTACCATTTTTACCAGCAGTTCTGCAAAATCATCGTGAATTTAAACGTTCGTAGACGAAGATGCACAGATAGAGACGAAGCAATTACCTCAAAACTAGTCCTAAAATCGTCGCTACTTGTTTATTATGCCATCGAAGTTTCTGATCGGTTAGTTTTTCAACAAAAATACTCAATATTCTGAAATCGTCCAAAAAAGAGAAATTTTAAAATCAGATATGAAAAAATTCACAGAAAACTTCCACCGGTGTTCTTACATTTCTCTGTTATTTTCATTGAATGGAAATTTATGACACTGGAGAAAATATTCGGCTATGTTCAGACCAACCGTACACGTATCTTTATCCTTAGACCGGATCAGCGAATCGATTTTATCGAAAGGAATATCGAAATTGGTATTCCAAACTTGGATCATGGCTCTAAATTAAAAATATACATGTAAACTTCGTAATACGAGTAATTAATTTTTTGGCGCCAAAACAATTAATTACTTCATCATCTCGAGTAAATAATTCCTAGACGAGCTCTGATGTTCGGTTATTTTCGATGTGAACATTTCGAACAATCTAGTAGCCGAATTTCGATCCTCGGGTACGACTCGATCACGCCACTGAAGCAGCATCAACACCTGAAAAAAAATTAATTCTCGATTAAAACCCGGGTTCGATTTCCAATTCCAATTCCGGTAAAATGGCGAAGGTAAAGATCACTTACGACATCGGTGATCACGTAATTCATTTGATTTAGTTTATATAAACATTCCATCAGAGTGGAAAACCAAAACTTGGCGAAAGGTCTGAATGCAGTTTCGCAATTAGTGATGAATTTTAGAACGAAATACACGCAGTTTTGATAGGCGAGGTGATCGGCTGCTTCGTTGAATTTCTTCGGACGATTAACGAACCATTTCAAAGCGTCGAGTAATTTACACATCCAATCCGGTAACTTTGGGTTTTCCTGAAAAATTCGCAAATGCAAGTAGATAATTGAACATGATTACGATGCTTTGGGTTTGGACTTTGGATACTGATTCGCTTACTTCGCTTTTATCTTCGATCAAGAACTCTTTTTCTTCTAAAAACCTGACAAAATTGCAGAGGGCGTTCATGCTGACGTGATTATTCAGCACGTCGATTTCTCGTTCTTCGTTATACAATTCGATATCCTATTAAAATACGAGTAGTAATTTAAAAATAAAAATATAGGAAATTTTTTCGAAAATCTCGACGTAATTTTGAAAACTTACATCAACGAGAACTTGAGATTGACTAGATCGTATGGTGAAGTGATTAGCATCGTATTTCGAAACTTCCGGCGCCAAGGAACTGAGAGTAGCGTATTGAGTAGCAATAGAAGACAGTTGATTGGAATCTTTGATTTCTCTACGTCTTCGGATCACTTCTTTTCGACGGGAACGAATCTGTAAAATTCAAATCACGTCGTACGAAGATTTAAAGCTGGCTCATTTCGTATCAAATTGAACCAAAAAATATGAAATCAGGTTCTTCGCATTCGTTTCGATTTTTAAAAAAATTCCTATCGATGATTTAGTATATTTAAATAACCAGCATACTTTTTATAGAAAACATTGAAGATACAAAATTAATAATCAAAATCAGAAAAGTTTCAACAAATAAATTTTTTAAAACTGACATCCTTTGATTGGAACGAAACCAAGATAGGTACATAGATCGGAAAATTATTTCTTAAATCCTTCGTAACCAAAATGTTAAAAGCTCAAGTTCATTTTTGGATTTTTGACAAATTTTTGAAAATCAAAAAAATTTTAAAAACAATTTCTATAAAATTTTTTAAATTTTTGATTTTTTTTTTCAATGTGAACTTTAAGTACATTGCTTTGAAGGACTATCCTATCTTATTTTGCAAGATTGGAATTTTTCATCTCCCACCTTCGGATATTGTTATCTTGAGTTGGAAAATGATTCTCCATTTTTATATTCTGGTTTAAAAAAATAGAAAAATAGAATAAATCCAATTCATCCAAAAAAAATCTTCATTTTCGCGTCAGAAATCTTCAACAGAAAAAAAAATTACACCGAAAACTGCCCTCGGTTATTCAAGCCACATTGTCCCCCTAATCTGAAGCCCCCAAGAAAAGGAAAAAACCAAAGTAATAAATAAAAATCGATAGAGAAATTTTCCAAATTATACCAAATAACCCTATTTTTTAAAAAAAAAAAACTTCTCCAACCCCCTTCAAGTAATGTTGGCGGGGCTCATACTCAATTTTTTAGAAAAAAAGGTTGAAAAGGAGTTTAAAAAATCACAAAACGTGATCAAGCAACATATTTTCATGCGAAAAAAATCACAAAAAAAAAAACCTTTTCAATTGAATTTCATGCAAAAAAAAATACAAAACAAAACATTCAAATAAAAATCTGATAATGAAATTTGATCAAAACTTGGGAAATTTCAACAAACTCCCTCTAAATAATGTTGACAGAACTCGTACTCAATTTTTTTAATAAAAAAATTCGAAAAAATTACAAAACTTGATCGAGCAAAATATTTTTATGCAGAAAAAAAATCACTAAAAAAACAACTTTTTAATTGAATTTCATGTGAAAAAAAAATTTCGAAACAAAACATTTTAATAAAAATTTGATAATGAAATTCGATCAAAACTTCGGTAATTTTAGCAAAAAACAAGACTTTTCAAAATTAATGTCAAAACAGTGAGATTATTTCACATCGTTTTGGTCAAAAATCGAAATTTTTCAACATTTTTGGAAAAGAAGGGCAAACTTTTCCGAACTTTCTAAAAAAAAGCAACAATTTAAGCAAGTTTTTAGCAGGAAAAACGTAACTCATGGCACTTTTGACCAATATGGCGATACCTTTTGCTATTTTTGGCTGAAAGCGAGTCTATGATAATTTCAGCAAAAGGCAGGGCTTTTTAGAAATTCTGGTAGAAATATTGGGCGAGAATTCTTTCAACTTTTGGCAAAAAACAGGACTTTTTGGCGATTACCAACATTTGAAATTTTTGTCGAAAAGTCAAGACTTGATGTTTACAATTTTTTTTACAAAAAAAATGAGATTTTAGGCAGTTTTTGGAAAAAAGTGAAAATTTTGGATTTATTTTTCAAAAAAAAAAAAAAACGACAATTTTTATGAATTTTTGACATTGAACGAGATTTTTTTGGCAAATTTGACAACAGACGAGACGTTTTTGAAATTTTTAGTAAAAAACGAGAATTTGACAATAAAAATTTTTGATTTTTTTTTGAAGTAATTTTACCAAATTTGGAAAAAAGAGAAAGAACTTTAGCCCGTAAAATTTCATTCAAAATTTTCTATTTCTGATCAAAACTCTTCTAAATAATCCTCCCTCCTCTGTTTTCGAGAAAAAATCTCCCTCGCCCCCTCCACAATTTCAGTTGGAACAAATAAAAAAAGAAATAAATAACGTTGGTATTTTTAAAAAAAATTATTTTTGCCCCAGAATTCCTTCAGATAGCCTATTTTTCGAAAAAAAAAAAAATTAAAAAATTTAGAAAATGGTCAACAAATTATTCAGCACGTCCAGTTAGTCCTCATTCGGGGGAGAGGGGACAGTTGAGACTATTAAATAGTGCTTTTCTAAAGTAATGTAGATCTGCCTCAAGTCATTTTGATTTTTTTTTTTTTGGTTGAAATTTTGACTACGTTCAGGTGAGTGGTGGGGGAAGGGGGGGTTTCAAAGGGATTGGATCGAAAAAATAATCAAATATTTGAACTCAGCACCTTCGAATTAGTAACAATCGATAGGTATGTCACATCACTTTGAATTTTTTTTTAAATTTTGATCAAAATTTTGGGTCTCTTGTACAATTAGGGGTGTTGAGATTCCATTTTTAAAAATTGGTTTTTTGAAAAAAAAAAAGATAATATATGTGCCTCAAGTCATTTTTGATCTTCATTTTTTTTTTTTTTTTTGTTGAAATTTCGACTATGTTTAAGTGAATGGTAGGGAAGGGGGGTTTGAGGGGTTGGATCGAAAAAACAATCAAATATTTGAACTCAGCACCTTCGAATTAGTAACAATCGATATGTCACATCACTTTGAATTTTTTTTTAAATTTTGATCAAAATAAGGGTCTCTTGTACCATTAGGGGTGTTGAGATTACATTTTTAAAATTACTTTTTTAAAGAAAAGATAATATATGTGCCTCAAGTCATTTATAATTTTTTTTGATTGAAATTTAGACTATGTTAAGGTGAATGATGGGGGAAGGATGGTTCAGAGGGGTTGGATCGAAAAAATAATCAAATATTTGAACTCAGCACCTTCGAATAAGTAACAATCGATATGTCACTTCATTTTTAATTTTTTTTTAAATTTTGATCAAAATTGTGAGTCCTTCTACCATTAGGGCTGTTGAGATTCCATTTTGAAAATTGTTTTTTTTGAAAAAAAAAGATGAAAAATTGTCCAAATAGTGACTTTTTTCAAATTTTTGAATGATACCTTTCAACTTTTGAAATCTTGAAAGTTGAGACTTCCCAAATAGGGTTCAACTTTGACTTTTCTTATTCTGAGTACGTATTGAATTTAAATCTTCAATCTGTTCCCTTCAAAGCTGAGCAATCAGATTTGCTCAAAATTTAATCAATCCCGAAATAAGATTTGTCAAAGTTTACCAATTTTCCAAAAAATATCACCAATGCATGAAAATTTTGGGTTACCAGGCCCCCCTTCCCTCTTCATGTCTTCAAGAATTGCAACGAAAATTGTAGCGGTTATTTGACTTTTTCAAAAACAAAAAAAAATTGAATGAAACTAATTTTTGGTTCAAATTGTATGGAATAAGCTTCGAAAATAAATAAATAGGTAGGTACTTTTCATGGGTATTTTTGTACCTGTTCGAGAGTCATAGTCAGCTTAATGGGTGGTTCGAGTTTGATCACGTTAGACCAGACCATTTTATTTTCAAAAATAATCTTGCCCCATTTCTGTGCAGTTGGGTAATCCGCAATGGCTGTCTGCATCACAGCGATGAAAGCGTTCAGAGCGTGTGATCTGAGCTTGAACACGAGATCTTCGTTATCATCACGAATAGGAATTTTATCGTTCCTCAAAATAGGTAAAACTCTGTAAAATACCAGACATATAAATTTACGTTTAGAGCTAAATAGTGCATTTTGACCTTGTCTTACATCTTAGCAAATTTTGAATTCAACGATCCTTTTTCATCTTCAGTGAACACGATTGCTTTGATACGAGAACTGTCTGGATTTGCCATCACTTTATAATACGTTTCCAACATGATAACTGCGCCGATTAACGATACAAGGTTTTCAGTTAGCTGTGAAAAAATCCACGATTAGTTTATTTTTCAATTAACTGGAGGAAATATTACACAGATAACTTACTTTATTTCCGTTGTCGATTTTTAATTGTAAATCTTTGCAAATGAATTTCATTTTATCCGCGTAGAATTCTTCTTCTTCGTTGTCGTGTTCTTTCAACAAAAGTACCATTGGTATTAGGAATAATTCCATCGAACCGATTCTCAATTTCACTTCGTTGGTCACGTTCTTGAACATATCCCAAGGTATATCGAGTAATTTCAACAACTCGTGGGCAGGTGAACTGGAAGGAAAAAACAATAAAATATTCGGGGCGAAAAATCTCTGTTGAAATTTACTTTTAAACGAATAAAAGCATCGCTAACTTTTTCATGAGCGTTTCCATAGCATTAGAAATATTATCCTGGAAAGATCCTTCTTTATCTATAGCAATTTGAATAACTGTTTCGAATAAAATCCTGTTTCCCGTTCTCGATACACCGTTTAGCATCTTGTTATACACCACTAATCCTTCAGCTTTGATTTTCGAGTCGATTTGTAGCCTTCGTAAATCTCGCATAACCTCTCTAAAATCAATCGTTTACATTTTAGCAAAATTAATACTTGGTTTAATTCTAACGAGACTAAACTTACTTCAATTTCGTATCAAATTTCGAGCAGAACTCGAACCCCATAAAAGCTGGTAATAAATCGAGTATCTGGTGTATAATTTCCACCTTCGTATCGGACGATCTCAGGTAATCGAGCAGCCAATCGTAAACGTGAGATAGATTTTCGACTTTATTCATGTCCATTTCGCGAATACTGAATTCTAGTACCTTTAATAAATCGGATAAGTCGATTTTCGAACTACTTTCGGCGTTTTTCAAAGCGATCCAATGTTCTAGGATACTGAAATAAGAAATTCACGTCGATCTAGGGTTATAAAAAGACTCGCGTTTGAAGTATTTATACTCGAGTAGGTTACTTACATCGAACAATCTTTCTTTTTCTTAACAGAGGCGAATTGTAAATACGCTAGGAGCATTTTCATCGTGTCCAGGTTCGAGTAAAAGACGCATTTGGCGATGAATTCTTCGTGATGACCGATCAAGTACTCCAAAATCGGCGACCGGAAAACGTTGAAGAAATGTAACCCGTGAGAGAACTTGGTATTGCCCGAGACCGAATCTAATTCTTCGGAGCAAAATACGTAATCGGCTACTTTATGGAATTCACTGTCGTATCGAGCTTTTAACGCGAACAGAAGGTAATCCTCGAAATACGAGACGATTGTGATATCGGGAACGATGGCTTTCTTCGTGTTCTCGTGTCGAATATAGTAGAATATTTTTCGAATAGTTCGTTCCAAATCGGTCATCTGGAAACGGAGCGATTTAGGTAAATCGTTCGAAATTATGTAGTTCGATTGAGCCGTTAGCTCGATGATAAACTTACCTCGGACGTGGGCCATATGATGTCGCAATTACGAAGCACGAATAGCACTTGTGGATTGGATCTGTGCTCGGTTCGAGCACGTTTTGGATCGTCTAAGATATCGGAAAACGTTTTCCAGTATTCGTTGTGGTAAATATCCATCAAGACGTTGTTCATCGTGTCGTGATTTTTCAAGTTTTCCAGCGTTTTTTCCAGCATCGAGGATAAGTTTGATTTGGATTGTTTGTGAGGTAGAATTACATGCGGCTCGAATAGACATCTGGAAGTTGAAAGAGGTTAAAATTACTTACGATTAGATTCTCACAGTCGTTTAAATGAGGGGGGGGGGGGTTGAGCCTAAAATGAACTCTAGTAGAATTATTCAAAAGGTGACCTTGTGACCCATCAAAATGGGTTAAAATTTCACGAGAAATTCGAATATGTCGACAAAAAAGAGTTTTGAGGATTTTAAAAGAATTTTTAGCCGAAAATTTCGTCATTATTTTAGGAAAAGGTTCCCTGGAGACCAGTCAAAATTGGTTAATATATTTAGTAAAAAATCCAAATAATTCGACAAAAATGTTTGGTTATTTTAGAAGAATTTTGGGCCCCGAATTCGGATCATGATGAATGGGATTTTTGAAAAAGTGTCATGTGACCAATTAAAGTGTGTTAAAATTTCGCGAAAAATTAAAATATTACAACGAAACTGTTTTCTGAGCATTTTTGGAGAATTTTTAACCCAAAAATTGAGTCTTAATTTCTTGAGGTTTTGAAAAAGTGTCAATATGTCAAAATTTCGCGATAAATTCAAAAATTTCCAAGAAAATGTATTTTGAGCAATTTTGAAGAATTCTGAACTCAAAATTGAGTCATGATTTTCTGGATTTTTAGAAAAAAATGTTCATACGACAGATCAAAACGAGTTAAAATATTGGCAGAAAATCAAAAATTTCCACACGATTTTTTTTTGGAATATTTTAGAAAAATTTCAGCATTAAATTTGCTTAATTTTTAGAAACAATCGAAGACTGAATTAATTATTCAAAGTACTTTGCAAAATTATTAAAAATTGATAAAAAAATTATTTCAGAGAATCGTGACCAAAATTTGAGCTTATAATTCTTCGAAAGTGCCCAAAAGATGTTTTGATACAAATTTTTTTGATTTCATGTCAAAATTTCAATCCATTTTGATAAAATGTATAAAACTTTTTCAAAATCCAGAAAATAAAAACCCAATTTTAGGCTCAAAATTTTTTAAAAATGCTCAAAAAAATGTAGAAAGAAATTTTTGATTTTTTTGCCGACATTTTAATGTTTTTTTGATACATTGCATGACATTTTTTTCGAAAATTTCAGAAATAATAATCCAGTTTTCTGCTCAAAATAACTCGAAAAAAATTTTTGATGAACATTTTCGAACATCTACCTAGATTTTAATCTATTATGATTGGTCGCATGGCACCTTTTTCAAAAATTTCGAAAATCACGACCCAGTTCTGACCTCAATATTGTTCAAAAATGCTGAAAAAACAAAAAAAAATCGTCAAAATAATTATGTACCTGAATTTATTGCAAAATTTTACGCGATTTAAGGCTTAAAATTTTTCAAAACTCCTCAAAAAAAATTTTTTGCAAAATCTTGACCCAATTAGATTGATTGGATGACACAGATTTCAAAAATTCCGAAAACCACAACCCTGTTCTGACTTCAAAATTGTTCAAAAATGCTAAAAAAAAAAATCGTCAAAATATGTAACTGAATTTATCGCAAAATTTTACGCAATTTGAGGCTTAAAATTTTTCAAAAATGCTTAAAAAACATTTTCGTTGAAACATTTGAATTTTTTGCAAAATCTTAACCTAATTAGATTGATTACATGACACTGATTTTAAAAATTCAAAAAATCATGATCCAATCTCGCGCTCAAAATTTTTCAAAAATGCTCAAAAAACATTTTCGTTGAAAAAAATGGAATTTATCGCGAAATTTTAATCTATTTTGATTGGTCGCATGACACCTTTTACGAAACTTCCAAAAATCATCAGCCAATTATGAGCTCAAAATTCTTCAAAAATATTCAAAAAATATTTTCGTCGAAATATTTCAATTTTTTTGAGAAATTTCAACTCATTTTGATTCGTCACATGACACTTTTTACAAAAATTCCGAAAATCATATCCCAATTCTGAGCTTAAAATTCTTCAAAAATATTCAAAAAAAAATTCATTGAAATATTTGAATTTCTCGAGAAATTTTAACCCATTTTGATTGGTCACATGACACTTTTTACAAAAAATTCCGAAAATCATAACCTAATTCTGAGCTTAAAATTCTTCAAAAATATTCAAAAAAAAATTCATCCAAATATTTGAATTTCTCGAGAAATTTTAACCCATTTTGATTGGTCACATGACACTTTTTACAAAAAATTCCGAAAATCATAACCTAATTCTGAGCTTAAAATTCTTCAAAAATATTCAAAATAAAATTCGTCCAAATATTTGAATTTCTTGAGAAATTTTAACCCATTTTGATTGGTCACATGACACCTTTTACAAAACTTCCAAAAATCATAACCAAATTATGAGCTCAAAATTCTTCAAAAATATTCAAAAATTATTCTAGTCGAAATATTTGTATTTTTTGAGAAATTTTAACTCATTTTGATTCGTCGCATGACACTTTTTTACAAAAATTCCAAAAATCATAACCTAATTCTGAGCTTAAAATTCTTCAACAATATTCAAAAAAAAAATTCCTCCAAATATTTGAATTTCTCGAAAAATTTTAACAGATTTTGATAGGTCGCATGACACTCTTTAAAATCCCAAAAATCATGACCACATTTAGGGCTCAAAATTCTTCAAAAATGCTCAAAAAACATTATTGTCGAAAAATTTGGATTTCTCGTAAAATTTGAACCAATTTTAATAAGTTGCAAGGTCACTTTTGAAATTGTGCGACCACTTCTTCACGAATTTCATTTCATTGGGTATGGAACGAACTTCTTTAAGCTACGAAAGTGAATTTTTTTGGATCCCTGGCTCAATGACGCCTGCTTAACCATTTTTGTGCTAAATTCGTTCAAAAACCTCGAGTTTGAGAGATCAATAACCGCATTTTTTCCGTCAAAGGGACAAAAAAATAAACCAATAAAATATTCAACCCACTTGATAAAAGTAGACTGGAAATTTCTCATGAACATCTTCTCTTCGCCGAAAAAACTATGAGACAGTTGTTCCGAAAAAGAGGCCACCTTCAAAACCATATAAATTATTTCTTCTTTCAACACATCGAATTGTTTTTTTTGTCCGGACGTTAATGGGAATTTATCCGCAGTATAGGTTTTCAAATCTTTATCAACCATGAACCCTAGAAACGACTCGACCGAAACTCGTAATCTGTAACAAAACGAATATTGTAGGTATTATTCAAATAAGAAATCATCACTCGTGGCATATAAAATTAACAACAGTGTTTCTCACTTATAATCTTGGTGCTCGAACATCCAAACCAGGGCAGGTTTAGTATCGATGATCCACAAAAAACAGTCGAGGTTCGCTGATAGGATAGAAAGCCACGAAATAACGCTATCGACAACAGATTCGGGTTTCATAGCAGGGTCGTTGAGATTGGGTAAATTATCGGCGTGGTTTTTGAATTTACTCAGAGCTCGAACGGCGATGAATCTTTCTAATTCGGGTCCTGAGATGATGAAAATGAAAGAAAATTGGATTATTATTTTTCTTCAAAGTTTTAGGTATCCTAAGGTATTGAGGATTTAATTACTTACTTCCATCTTTACCGTCGAGTAATTTGGATAAAATTTGCATGCATTTTTTTCGGCATAATTCGTTCGAAGAGTAGCATTGTTCGAATATCCACATTTGTACGTCGAATAACGTTTCTCCGTCGAACCATTTCGGTATTCTTCTATTTGCCAGGGCCAATTTGCTCTCCTGAGTAAAAAAATAATTAATTTCATTAGTATCTACTCAAGATTCCGCAAACGAATTCCATATTTTCAATCGATATTTAAAACTTACTCTATTAAATTCGTGGAAATTTCTTCGAATAGTTTCGCCTAATTTATCAATGGCAGATTGAACTTCGGTAATGTTGCAATCTTTCGACGAACTCGTGGATAAATTTCGAATAAAATACAGAAATAATTCGATCCAGAACAAATTTTGCAACTTATCGTTCCGGCTAAGTTCACCGGAAATGTAATTGAACGTTATTGCAGCTCCTGTTCGAGACATAATTACAAATTTACACAATTTTAACACTTCGACGAACCTAAATTGGAAAATCGTAACTCACCGAGCTTCTTATAAGAGCAAGGTTGCAAACAAAACAGACAGATGTGTTCGACAATCGTTTTAATGTTGTCTTCGCCGTCATGACCCGGCTTCAAAGACCACGATACGAATTCCTTGAATAATCCAGCGATGAATTTACGATACGTGCCGTCATTTTTGGACGTAACAGATTCCTGAAAATTCATCGATAATCAGAAAATGGATACAAGACCGAAAAATTTATAAATAATACACTCACGAATAAAATTTCTAAAAATGCGTTCGCAATAATTTTCTCATTCTGACGTCTGCTGTAGTAATGAGTGATTTGCTGAGCCAAAGGTACGAAAATCTGCTGTATCGTTGTATTTTCATCGGTGCTTAATCTGAACACAGCTTTTATAATTTTCTTAAAAAGACTAGACACGTATTGAGGATACTCTCGTTCAAAATGAGAATCTCTGTTCTCTCCCAGGAACACGATAACGTACGAATGAAACGCTTCGCAAGCATCGCGACGAGTATTGAAATCGCTCGAGTTACAAGCCAGGTCGATAAGTCGAGGTAAAAATTTATCTGAAACGTAAACATAAATTTTGAAATTACATGGCATACATGCAACCTTTTCGGAAACACAGCTAGGAAAACGATTCGCTAACCTAAGACTAAATCAACTCTCATATCCTGAAAATGCAACGTAAAGAGTAATAAATCAGCTGCTTCTCGATCGACGTACGAATCAGCGGTAAATACAGGAATCCATAAATCTGTATCAATCTTGCCCAAAAATTTAATTAATTTTTTCTGCAATTTATCCAACTCTGATTCCTCCGATTGCAGATACGCCGTTCGATATTTACGATTGGATTTCGAACCGATCTTCGTGTAAGCTTTTTTCATCAAGGTTTTTTCGTGTTTCGTCATCGAAATAGTCTCTCCGGCGAATCCTGCAATAAAACGAAGCTTTACACGAGTAAGGATCCCGGAATTCGCAACCATTCAAATGCTTTGAAAATACTCACGTTTGCTCTGAATGAAAGGTTTCAAATAAGGTATCACTTCGTATAAAATAGGCCTGAATCGATCCTTTTCAACCTTCAAATACCAACTCTCCAGACACGATAATGCTTCTGTGGCTAGAGATAAGTCTTCGGAGCCTCTTTCGAAAGCAAGCTGTGAAAATAATGGTATAGTAATTGAACGTAGATCAACTTAGGAGTGTTTTGAGCAACGTAAAGAGTTCTTTATACCTGTAAAGCAGGCACAACATCGGCTAGAACTTCTTCTACAACATTCACCGGTAAAGACATCACCATTCGTAGACAAGCTCTAGAATCTGTTTTCGGTCTTTCACTCAAATGGCTCAGTTCTTCCAAAATGAACAATTTTACTTCATTTTTATCGAAATCATTCTGCAAAATGTTGAAAAATATTCGATAAATCTAATCCCAAGACGAGGCAAAAAAATCAAAGCGCAGATTCAAGAACTTTATACTGACATCTCCTTCGATGTATTTAAAAACAACGGCTAACATTTGGTAAAATCCAAATTTAACATCGTTATAAGTGGCGAGCTCCATTAACTTAGGGATCAGAATTGGAATCCATTTGTGGAACTTTTGCTCGCAGTTGTTCCATTTATCGAATAGCTCGAAAAATAATTCGACTAAATTGATGAATATATTAAAATCTGCTACGTTCGATGGAACGGTATCGTATTCGAGGAGATTTAAGCATTCAATTTCCTGAAACAAACGCGTGAAAAAATTATATAAACGTGGAAATAGTCGTATAATTTCATTAAAATCGATATAAGCACCTGGTTATCGAACTCGTCGGTTTCTTTCATGGAAATATCTAATTTTTCGATGATTCTCAACACGCAGTTGATAATTTTATCGCAAATTTTGCCTTCTAAATTAATGTTGTGAATTAATTGGCGATCTTTGTCTGTTAAAAAAGATACTACCATTGGAACAAGAAATCGAATAAATATTTCATTATTTAAATGCTGAAGGTGCATCTTACGACTCTGAAGATTGCCCAGCAGTGTTTTCCAAATAGGTAAATAATCTCTAAACGTCAACAGATCATCGCAAGAGAACTCATTGTCACCGTCGCAAGCCTGTTTCAAGCAATCTATGTTACCTTCGGTTACCGACGAACAACTCATGACGATTCCTGGATAAACTGAAATAAAACAACAAAATCAGCATCTCGAATGAGAATATTTCATTCGAAAGGAATCGTATACTTACTAATACTCTCTAGAAACGAATCGAGAAACAATTCGTTGAGATTGGCGACATTGATGATCGTTTCCAGCAACGGTTGTAAAATCAGGAACTTCATTTTTTCAGGCGCTTTAGCATAAGCTGATATACTCAGTACGGAAGCGTTGGCTAATATTTGGAAGTACTCTTCGTTGCATTTTTCGCCACTCAAGTGTCTCAGGAAACGTGAAGTTGAATGCAATATATTAGATAAGTTGAATATCGAATCGGAGTCCAATTCGTTGAAGCTGCGAAGAATAAAAATGAGGAATAAGATGACTCGTGACGCGATGATTTCATTTTCAACTCACCTCAAACAATATTTATCCAATAGTGACATCGTTATTGTGAATATTTCGTTGAGTAGGCCTGTTTCTTCTTGGATTTTACAAGCGTCGGCGAAATAAATGAAGTTTTTCAAAGCTACTTCTGTTTTGTGTTTTACTTCGATTAAAATATCGTCTCGTAATGCGGTTAAGAAAAACTAAAAAGAGAAAAAAAAGAGTAAATCACCCAATGAATAGTTTCAAAACATTCGGAACAAAATTCGAGTAATCACCTTTAATAAAGTCTTATTCGTATCAGACTTTTCCACTAATAATTTAGCAATATGGGGGTAAAACTCGTGCAGAGCTTTTTTAGCAGCTAACGAATCCTCTTTATTCTGATAAACCAGCGTTTTATCCAATAAACGATACCAAAATATATAATCTTTCTTGATCAGCTCAGCAAACACGTCGAAGTACTTCTCGATAATTTGAATAACAGCTGCGAGAAAAATAACCCGAAATTAATTCCAGAATCGTTGAAAAATCGTAAAATTCACACCAGATGTACGAGTATGTACCTCGTAGAGCGACGTGTTTAGTGGAATTACGTTCAGTGACGTTTTTAAAACACTCGTACAACGTATCGATGAATTGTTCAGCGCAATCAGCCAAGTGTCGGAGCAACCCATCGACACATTTAATCATTCCTTCGACTTCGCTTATTCCGCTGCCATCTTGTTTCTGAAACTTATCCCATTAATAAACGATCGCGACACGTGTTTCAACGTCACAAATACCTTCAAGATTTTCGGAAGTTCGGTAGAAATTTGCCGGAAGACTTTGACGATGAAATTCTGATCTCTGATAAAAACATCCGGATGGTTTTCGGCGACGTTTCCAATCAACTCGTAAATTTGTCGTTTTTCTAGAAGGAAAATCATCGAATGGGTATATATTAGGCAATACAATCGAATCGATGGGCAGTTAGGAGGGGAACCATACCGGTAGATTTGCTTTTATCCAAATTGAAGTACAGATGATGAACGCAATGCTGTAAATCTCCGCTTTTTTGAACGAAAAATTGAAAGCTACCATAATCGATAACGAGGTAGAATAACTTGTAGCCTAAATCTTTGATTTCCGGTAGTAAAGTCTTCGATTGTATGATATCTTTGCAGTAATTCTGAAACAATCGAGTGATTCGTAAGCATTTTTCATAATTCATAACTAAAACGAGAAACAGGTGAGCTTGGTGGAGTTTACTTCTACTTACGAAGAGTAAGTTGGTTTGAGATTCAGACAGGCGTTTTTTCTGTTGACATAATAATTCGAGAAACGAGTAAATATTCTCTAGAAACACTTTAGGCGGTTTATGACCCTTTATCTCCTTTAAAAAGGTCCAAATTCCGTCGTTTTCATGTAACACAACGTCGACTGAGTAGGCTGAAAACACAGGACAAAATTAAATACATTAGATGGGTGAATCTGTACATGCATTTCTTAAGATTCGATTCATCGATTGGAAAGAGTACTTAAGAATTTACCTATTTTATCGGCGTTCTTTTCGAAACTGAGTTTATCGATTAATATGTTCAGAGACGAATGTGCATCTTGAAAATCGGGGAAGTTTTGACGACTGTTATTCAAATTACGAACATATTCCACAATATTACCGCGATCCATAAGATCGCCGGGATTGATCGAGTAATACGACGGTTACACAGCTTACGTATTAATCGTTCTAGAAGTACAACTCATGGTATCGCAATTTAACGGCATCATAAATCATAAAATTTTCATAAAATTGGCACGAAAAATACTGAAAAGCCGCGCTCTGTTATCAATAAATTCACCGGATTGAGTAGATGGAAATTTTCCAGAGGGGAGGGAGATGAAAAAAGAGACGAATTCAGAATCTGTCCAATGAAAAACGAGTGTGGAAATGAGAAGAGCCAATCAGAAGCGAGAAAAGGTGTTGGTAACTAGCGCTCCTACAGTGATAACTTCGTACTTGAAATTAAATCATGCTAGATGCTTGACTTCGTTAGTTGTTGGGGTGTTTCTTATCAACTTTTCAGGTTCTTTTCTCAAAATTTTTCTCACGTGGAGAAAAAGCTTCGTGTTTTGAAAACTTTTATTCATCATTTTCGAAGTTGAAGATAGATTTTCACTTCGTCGTAATCTTCAGTTGTTCGTATTCGTTCCCTTTACTTCAAAATGGTAAGTTATTCGTTGTTCTGTAACCTGTAAATAGTGTTCTCGTAGCCGAATCTTTACTTTGTTATGATTCAATTTTTTCAGCCAAAAAAGAAGAAATTCATCGATAAAAAGAAAGCGGTTACATTTCACTTGGTACATCGTAGTCAGCACGATCCCTTAGTTGTTGATGAGAATGCTCCGCAACACGTCTTAGTCGCAGCTGCGCCTTCCAGTAAAATAGTAAGTGAATTGGAATAATCACATTCGTTACTTTAACATTTTATAATCATCGATATTCCTTGTAGAACAAAGATATTGAAGAAGAACACAAATATGGAATATATTTCGACGACGATTACGATTACTTGCAACATATGCGAGATTCAAATAAAGCTCAAGTGGAATGGGTTCAAGCTCCCAGTACATCTAAAGTAAGTCTTCGATTCTTCTCAGATGAAAATTATTCCTAATTGAAATAAAATTCGAATTAAATTCGTAGAATGAGAAGCAAAAACTCAATTTACCATCGTCTGTATTCGCTAGTGAAGTCGAAGAAGAAGTTGGTCTTTTGAATAAAGCTGCTCCTCAGTCAGGTACTTACCTATTCTAAAACGTAATCTGGTGTTCGAAATTTACCGAACAAATTCTAATTTCCGAATTGATTTCTAGGACTGAGGTTGGATTTGGATCCTGATATAGTTGCAGCTATGGATGAAGATTTCAATTACTCCGATCCGGAGAATGAACTCGAAGATAATTTTATAGAGTTAGCGAATCAACCAGGATCCGGGTAGGTATACGTGATATTCAACGACTTAGTCTCCATTTCATGTTGCTAAACTGATTTCATGTAAAATATTTAATAGATCAGAGCCACAATCTGGAGACGAGTACGAAGAAGGATCCGAATTCGAATACGACGACGATGATTCAAACTACTCAGATGAGCAATACGATGATTTCGCAAGTTTAAACGAAGATGCTAAATCGACGAAATCAAGATTTACCGAATATTCGATGACTAGTTCAGTAATATCTCGAAATAGTAACCTAACTTTGCTCGATGAAACTTTCGAACAGGTTAGTTTGATTCAAAGTTATCCTTATATCCTAATATATATTTGAAGTTCTGAAAATTCATTCAACTGCTCGTCTATATTTCAGATGTACGCTGGCTACGATGATATGGAAATAGGTGCTTTAGACTGCGACGATATCGAAGGAGAATTAGACATGAATTCTCATCTATTCCAAATGGCAGCTAATGAATTCGAAAAAGAAAGAAAAAAAGTAGGTTATCCCTCCATTTGCTGTAGATTACTTTGATATTTCGTGTTTAATATTCCTGTTATATTTTCGTAGGAGAAACTAACCACTGACGATGTTCACCAATACATAATGGACTCCGACGAAGAAGAAAACCCAGATCAAGGATACTTGCACGAGATAAAAGAAAAAGAGAAATGGGATTGCGAATCAATTCTGTCCACGTATTCGAATATTTATAATCATCCCAAGCTCATAAAAGAAGAACCGGTTCGTGTGTTTTTTTTTTCAAACTCCACGTAATATTCCGAAGAACAAAATTGTAACTTATCGTTATTCGTAGAGTAACAAGATCCGTGTCAATAATAAAACTGGAATACCTATGGAAACAGGCAAACTTACCAAAAAAGCGTTAGCTCAGCTCGATGATTCGACGGTGTCGAAAGGTCCTAGTTCCGTATTATCTACTTTATCTATGTTATCGATCAGGGATAAAAATGAATCTTTGGAGGAGAAAAAGAAACGAAAACAAGAACTGAAGGAATACAGAAAGGTACCGAAGAATCTGTTTGAAATTATGCTCTACTTCATTTTGTTTTTATGCTCACTTTCGTGTCTCGTGTTTACAGATACGACGAATGGAAAGAAAAGCCAATACTCAAGCTTTCAAAGACGAACAGAAACGATTAGAGAAAACAATCGCCTATAATAATTTGAATCATCAAGGATTAAAATTGTAAACACTTGGCTAGGGATATCGATGTAACTTGAAACCGTTTTATTTGAGAATAAATTTTTTTACACGTTGCTTTAAAAAATTATTGTATAGTATTTTCGTTTTGAGTTATTCTTCATTTTTCAAAATTCCATTTTCGTTACTTGAACCGAAAATTGTCAGGCTGAAAGCTAACATCAGCGGATCTACTTTACTCTGTAAATAAATAACAGCGCTTGATAAAATATGGATTATAGAACTTGAGTAATCAAAAGAGAACTCGTGCAGAACGAAAATAATGAATTGAAATGTAATTCGTACCTCTACTATCTCAATACGTGAGCTCGTTTGGCTCCACTTTTATCCAGTGCTTCGGTAGCTTCTTCATAGAACTAGTCAAGGGTACAGTAAGGCCTAATTTCAATAGTCTCCAACGAACATTACTTCATTTCAATCGTCTGAACCTGAATTAAAATACTTATAGGGAGTTATCCTAGGTAAACTTTCCATTAGTTTTTGTACCATTCAAATGGTACATCTATAGCTATACTAGCTTCGTTTTGACTTTTCGTGGATCTTCTTCTAGAATAGCTTCGAAATAACTTTGAAGTCGAAGTTTATAAATTTAAAAAATTGTTTTTTCAACCAGATAGCGTTTTATAGTGACTAGTAAGAATATCATTTTGAATCAATCATGATTTGCTGCTATGTATCATGACTCAATGATCTGAGCTGAAAGTGAAAGCTAAGACACGAGCTTTCAAGGACGACCAAACACGATTGAAAACAAACTAAGAGCCTTTGATTGTCAAAAATTTGACTAAAATAATTGAAATCACCTCTAGAAAAAAGTTGACTACAGATATCGATGTAACATAAAACCAATTTTATTTAAAAATAAATACTTTTTTACACGTTGCTTTAAAACATGGTAATGAATTCAAAATTCGTATTGCTAATAAAACGCAAAATGATAATTAAAATGCACTTGTGATACAATATATTTAAAATGACTTCTGTGATATACACATGGAATGTACAGCAACAATTTGAAATACCTCTTTTCAGGGTTTAAGGTTAACTTCAAAATTCAACAATTATTCGATCAATATTTTTATACAGTTGCTATGATACTCTACAATAAATTTAGATTAATTTATACAATAGCTTTGAAATTTTTATGAAGTTCTGGTTTGATATCGTAAACCAATTCCAAAATCTTGGTGATGACCTGTAACACAAATCAACGCGATAGAAAAATGGTCTAGTTTCAATGTCATCAAAAACCAAATCATTCTTACGTGCTCTTTGTTGGCGCTAACTTGACGAGTCATTTCATCGATTTTCGCTTTCGTATCAGCTTCTATTCTGGAAGCTACATCTTCTCTAGAGCCCATATGCTAAAGACAGAATTCCAAGTAAAGATTAAGGCAGTGTTTTCGAGGAGAATCGAAGTTGTAAGAAAACACTTCAACTGGACACTTACTTTGGCTTCGAATTCTTTAAACTGACGCTCTCTCTCCTGCCTGTATTTTTCGATTTCGTCGTCAGCTTCTTTCTTTGCCTGCTTCAATCTTCGGATTTTTCCTGTGATAAGAGAAATACAACGAATGAAATACACCATGAAAACGATATTTACTACGGATAAGTAAATTGAAATGTACATATTGAGGGCAGAAAGATCGAGATTCGAGTGAATTCAAAGCGAATACAGTTGGAATATTGGACAAATATTAATAAAATATCAGGACACGCCTAGTTCTTCAACTTACTGTTTTTCGCATCGGCCACCTTTTCTGCAGCTCGCTTCTCAGCGGCTAAGAGTTGTTGGATTCCTTGACTCTGACTCGCCATTTTTTCGAATAAATAGTTTTAAAATACTGAAAATTGGGCGATTAATTAGCAAAACTTCACCTCAAATGTTACAACCCAAGAACGACAAATTGATAATTGATATGCAAAAGATAATGGAACAACACATTGAAAGCTCGTTTGCGATTGGTTGTTTGACAATTTTTTTGCAATAATTTCCAACCAATCAGCATCCAGAATTTTGGTGTTTTTTCCGGTTCCAAGCGACAAACACTCAAAATTGAAAAGTTTATGGCGCTTTTGCTTCGTTAATGGAGATTTTTTTAAACGTAGAAAGATTTAATATTCTTATTTTCATCATTTTTTATGATTATTGAGCTTTCAAAAAGCAAAATAATTGCAATAAATTGAAAAAAAAGAAATTTGAAGAAAAAGTTGCTGTTCTTCTGTGATTGGCCGATTTCCGTATTATTCAACCAATCATCGTTGTCGTTTTCGATCAAAACAAATCGAATCGAAAACACTTTCGATTATCGATAACTTTTCAAAAAAAATTTTGCTTTTTTGAAGAAAAAAGAAAAATCCTTTGATATGAAATTAATTTTAATTAATTTAATTAATTAATCATCAATTTTTTTCTTTTGTATGTTGTGTGTTTAACGTTGAAACCCCCAATTTCAATTTTACTCTTCATGACGTAAAAAAACTGAACGGTGGTTTCTTCTTTGTCCTTCGGTACTTTGTAAACTGCGAAATTCCCCGTCCACCCTTCTGATTTAATTAAATTCCGTACCTGAAATTTAATTCATTAATTAGCTAGTTACATAACAGCGTGCACAGTGCACACTACATGGAATGTTTTCAACAGTTGACGATGTAAACTGACGCGGAAAAATGTACGCTTTGGTACTTTAAACCTGTCTTCTTGTTCGAGTATAGCTTTCGTTTCATTTACCTTTACGAAATTGTATTTATTTTCGTTATCAAAGAACTGATAGTAGATTATTTTGTATTTTTCAGAATTAAAAATTACGTATCGCTACACGTACTAATTCTGGCGTGTAATCAGCATCAATCCGAATTGGCAGATCAATTTACCATGTGTCTGTGTTGAGCATCACGAAAGCGCGACGAAAATGCAAAATTCATTATGCAAATGAGCATCGGTACGGAATTCGTGCTTTGAATGATTTTTATGAATTTCAAGGTATGTCTGTTTTTTGTCAAACAATTGTCAGCGTTGTTCGGTAAACTACGGTTATATGTACATATTGTTATGGAGTCGTTTATTATGTTACAGAATAAAATTCTACAGAGTTTGTCAGGTATGGATTGTTCAGATGCTTTGGCCAAGGTGCAAGCTAAATTCACCAATGGAGAAAGTGTATTTGCCGTATCCTTTTTCGTATCACAATATTTTGAATCAAAGTAGCTTAATTTCGCTGGTATTTCCTTAACTTGTACGATATCAGGTATACGATGCTGTGCTTATCGAAGGATGGGTTAAAACTTCCAGAATATTGGCTGTAGTGGAGTATTGTACGAGTTATGGGTTTTTCGTATTCAACGTCATCCGGCAGGGGAATTTTATTTCAGAAGTAATCATCGATTACGCTTTTCCTGTCGATACCGAGTTCAAAATCGCTGGAGGTCGGTGTAATAAAATTTCTATGATATAATTAGCACTGTTGTTTGATAAGCCGCATCCTATTTCAGATATCGAGGAAAATTGTGTTGATATATCGATGACGGTGACGTCCCGAAAGAATAAACTGCTGTTTGAGATGATGTCCGGTGATAAAACCAAACATTTCATTTCGGAGTTGCATCGTATCGCTGAAAGTAAATTTATTCTGCGAATTGTACGTACGTGTAATTTTAACGATGAATTTATTTGTGACTCGATGATTTATCTCGTTCAGGTGCGTCATCTGAAGACTTGAGCTTTCATTGGATGCGTAAATACATGTCAGATGCGAGAAATTGTCTGGATTCCGAAAATATACTATCTAATCATGATATGAACGGTTTAATCGAAGAGAATCCGGTATTAAAAATAAATTCGTAGAATGTAAATCGCCCCGCCCGGTGAAAAGTGCGATTACAATTTTTTTTACTGTGCTCAGGTCGGAGCAGATTTATTTGTACCTAGAGACTCGATAGCTCGTGGAACGACTCCTCTAGCTCGACGAGAAAGTGCTGTCCGCTTTCAAATGGTTCTTAAAGAGAACGATTATACGTACACGCAGACTATCAAGTAATTATGGCACTGTTACCTTAATCGGTTTGTTTACGGGATCACTAATTTGAAAAATATTCAGAATTTTTGTCGGAACGTGGAACGTGAATGGTCAGAATTCGAATAGACATTTGAGTGATTGGCTGAGTATTGATCCGGAGCCTCCGGATATATATGCTATTGGCTTTCAAGAGTTAGATTTAAGTAAAGAAGCGTTCCTTTTTAATGATTCTCCCAGAGAGGAAGAATGGCTGTGAGTATGAGTTTAATTTTAGCTCGTTTTTCAAAACACTTTTTAATCGGTGTAATATTTAATTTTTTTTCAATAGATCGGCTGTATATGTGAATCTTCATCCGAAAGATAAATACCATAAAATAGCTCTAGTTCGACTAGTTGGTATCATGTTGATAGTATTTGTAAAAGAGCAACACGTAGCTTACGTCAGAGAAGTAGCTACCGATACCGTTGGCACCGGAATTATGGGAAAATTGGTACCTATATCTCGTTAAATTTTTAATAAACTCTTTATTATCGATGTTTAACTGGTGAAATACAAATCCAGGGCAACAAAGGAGGTGTAGCTGTCCGATTAGATATCCACAATACGTCCATTTGTTTCGTAAACGCTCATTTGGCAGCTCACGTCGAAGAATTCGAGCGACGAAATCAAGATTACCGAGACATCTGTTCGAAAATTTCATTCCCAAAGTTTCTTCCACCTAAGACAATCAAAGACCACGAGTACGCCATCATCATTTTACTAATTTACTTCTCTCAACGTTTGAAATTTGCTCTTCATTGTATAGTATTTTTTTTCACAGTCAAATCTACTGGTTTGGTGATCTGAATTACCGAATCACTGAAATGGACGTGCTCACGGTGAAAAATCTTATTGAAAAAAACGACTACGACTCGATACTAGTTTACGACCAACTCAGGCAGAATCACCGCAAAGGTCGTGTATTTGAAAAATACCTCGAGGGTAAAATCAACTTCCGACCTACGTATAAATACGACACCGGATCTGACGACTGGGATTCCAGGTAAATTACGATACATTTCGGTATCGTAATATTCGTAATTTTTTTTTAATACCGTGATAATGTTACAGCGAAAAAAACAGAGCTCCTGCTTGGTGCGATCGAATTTTATGGAAAGGTGACAAAATACGTCAAACTGCGTATCGCAGCCATCCGTCGTTGAAAACCAGTGATCATAAACCTGTCAGCGCCTTATTTGACGCAGATGTGCGTACTATTAAAATATGTTATCACGTTTACCTTATTTGCACACCGAATTATATAGCGACGTAATATTTCATCGACTTGTTCTAGATTCGGGTCATCGACGTCACTAAATACAGAAAAATACACGAAGAGGTGATGAAAAAATTAGACAAACTGGAGAACGAATTTCTACCTCAAGTAATGGTCGATACGACTGAAATTATTTTCGATAATATATATTTCCTGGAATCTCAAAGCAAAGATCTTATCATCGCCAATACCGGACAGGTATAGGAAAAATATCTATTTCAACGTTGTTACCATTTCCTAAAACTTGGTAATATTCTAACCATGAACTACAATTTTCAAGGTCCCTGTACAATTCGAATTCATCAAAAAACTAGACGATTCTTCGTATTGTAAAGATTGGTTACACATTGAACCATACACAGGATTCATTATGCCTGGTATGACGTCATTCGGCATTAATTTACGTCGTTTGTCGTTTACAAATCTATTGTTACTAAAATAAAAAGTATTTACAGGAGAAAAAAATGATGTGAAATTGGAAGTTTACGTCGATAAACGTTCGGCTTACGAGTTGAATTCCAGTAAAGATAAATTATACGATATATTGGTTCTGCATTTGGAAGGTGGCAAAGATATTTTCATCACGGTTACTGGTAAAGTTGATTCGTTGAACGATGATTTTAATATTTTTTTTTTTTTAGATTCGGAGTAGTTTTAAATTTTAATAGCGTTGATTATTTTCTGTTTTAGGTACTTACGTATATAGTTGTTTTGGAATGTCGTTAGATACACTTTCTCGCCTCAGAGTACCCATTCGGGATTTAACCAGGGAAGAACTGATACGTTTGGTATGTTTATGAGTGATTTCGCTAGAGGAAATAATTTTTATGGGCGTAAAAAAGTCAAGAGAAATTTAATTATAGGAGTTCATTGCCAGAAAAGTCTTTTGTTTTGATTACGATGTACATTAAGATCTCCTCTTTCTTAAAATGTCAAAAATCGTCTAAAAACATTTTTTAAAATGCCGAAATTTCCTCTTTTTTAAGTCGAATAATTGTAAAAAAAAGTTTCGCTTTTTCGAAAAATATTGCAAGAAAGTGTCACTTTCTTGCCACTAATTGTCAATAGGTAAAAAAGTTCTGTTTTTTTGTTGAAATTGTCAGTCCTGCTCTCCTGCTGTTTGCCAAAAATAGTCAAAAATTCTCGTTTTTTTCAAAAATCTACAAAAATTTTTTCTTTTTGACAAAATTGTTAAAAATTTTTGTTCAAGGTTTTGCTTCATTTTGTCAAACATTACCAAAAATTCTAGTTTTTTTGCGATTAAAAAATCTCACTTTTTTATCTGAAATTGCGAAAACAAATTTTAATAGTATTTTTTTACCTAAATAACGATTAAGATTTTCAAAAAATTACATTAAAAAAAAAAAATACTTGATACGAAATATAATTTTTTTTACCAATAATTCCCAAAAATTGCTGTTTTTTTAAAAAATTGTCAAATTTTTGACTTTTGAAATAAATTCTTAGTTTATAGGAAAATTGCTAAAGATTTTAATTTTTTCCCAAAAATTATCCATAGTCTCGTTTTTTTGCCAGAAATTGTCAAAAAGTACCTATCGATTTTTGGCCAATAATTCCCCAAAGGCCAAAAGTCCTCTTTTTGGCTAAAATTGACAAAATCTTGCTTCTTTGTCAAAAATTATCGCTTTTTAATAAAATAGTTGGAAATTGTTTTTGATGCAAAAAATTACAAGTCTCACTTTTTTTCAAAAATTGTGCTAAACATTGGTAAAAAGTCCTATTTTTGCAAAAATTTTCAAATTTTCGAAAACTGACAAAAAATGTTTGCATTTTAGCAAAATGGCTAAAAATTGTTTTTATTTGCAAAAAATTTCAAAAAATCTCATTTTTATGAAAAATTGTCCAAAAGTTTTGCTTTTTGCCAAAAATTTTCAAAAATCCTTTTCTTTTGGTAAAACTGCGTCAAAAGTTTCGTTTTTTGTTTTTTTTTTAAATTTTGAAAAGTATTTTTTTACCTGACGATTAAAAAATCATAACTATTTTTCGAAAAGAAAAATAACGAAGAAGTATAATTTGCTTGCCAATAAAATAATTCTCAAAAATTTGCTGTTTTTTTTAAAAATTGTCAAATGTTTGCTTTTTGAAATAAATTTGTGGTTTTTAACAAAATTGCTAAAGATTTTTGTTCCCAAAAAAATCCTCCTTTTTGCTGAAATTGACAGAATCTTGCTTCTTTGTCAAAAATTCTCGCTTGTTAGCAAAATTGCTAAAAATTGTCGTTTTTTTTGCAAAAAATTACAAAAAGTCTCACATTTTTCCAAAAATTGTGCTAAAAATTTGTCAGTCTTATTTTTGCTTCTTTGTCAAAAATTCTCGCTTGTTAGTAAAATTGCTAAAAATTGTCGTTTTTTTTTGCAAAAAATTACAAAAAGTCTCACATTTTTCCAAAAATTGTGCTAAAAATTTGTCAAAGTCTTATTTTTGCAAAAATTCTTAAATTTTCAAAAACTGACCTATTTTTGCAAAAATTTTCAAATTTTCGAAAACTGACAAAAAATGTTTGCATTTTAGCAAAATGGCTAAAAATTGTTTTTTTTGCAAAAAATGTCAAAAACTCTCACTTTTATAAGAAAAATTGTCCCAAAGTTTTGCTCTTTGCCAGAAATTTTCAAAAGGCTCTTTCTTTTGGTAAAATTACGTCTAAGTTTCTTTTTTTGTTTTTGTAAATTTATAAAAAATTTTTTACATGACGATTAGAATTGAAAAAGAATTATATTTTGAAAAAAAAAATAACGAAGTGTAATTTGTTTGTCAATAATTCCCAAAAATTTGGTGTTCTTTTTTTTTGAAATATGTAAATTCCTGGTTTTTAGCGAAATTCCTAGAAATTTTCATTTTTTTCTCTCAAAAATTATTTGTATAAGTCTCGTTTTTTTTTGCCAGAAATTGTTTTGGTCAATACAAAAGTCCTCTGATTTCCCAAAATTGACAAAATCTTGCTTCTGTGTCAAGAATTTTCGCTTTTAAGGAAATTGTTGAAAATCGTCGTTTTTTTTTGCAAAAAAAAAAAATACAAAAAGTCTTACATTTTTTCAAAAATTGTGCTAAAAATTTGTCAATGTCTTATTTTTGCAAAAATTCTGAAATTTTCAAAAACTGACAAAAAAATGTTAGCGTTTTGGCAAAATGGCTAAAAATAGTTTTTTTTTTCAAAAAATTCCAAAAAGTCTCACATATTTTCAAAAATTGTGCTAAAAATTTGTCAGTCTTATTTTTGCAAAAATTCTCGAATTTTCAAAAACTGTCAAAAAAATTTTGCGTTTCAGCAAAATGGCTAAAAATTATTGTTTTTTTTTTTGCAAAAAATTACCAAAAATTTCACTTTTTTGAAAAATTGTCCTAAAGTTTTGCTTTTTGCCAAAAATTTTCAAAAAGCTCATCTTTTTTGTAAAATTGCGTCCAAGTTTCGTTTTTTTTCCTCATCAGGAATTGCAAAAATTTTCATTTTGATGCCTAAAATGGGCAGAGTTGAACTTTTTTTTGCCAAAAAGTTGCAAAATAGTCCAAATTTTCGAATTCTAAAACTTGTTTTTTTGATCGTTTTTTTCTGTATTAACGTGTTTTGCTCATTGCTCAAGTTTGGTCATTTTTTTGTTACTTTTTTGAATTTCGAGTTTTTTTTTTTAGCTACTCGTGTCAATTTTTTTTGGAAAAAAGTCGAGTTTGAGTCTTTGATTTTGAATCTGTTGAGGAGGTACTTCTAGGTCATTCCATCTGATCCTTCTAGGTCAATTTGTAGGGTCGAGGGGCGTGACAAAAAATTTTTCAAGGTCAAAAAATTGTAAAAATCTCATTTTTCCCGTTTGAAATTATTCTAGAAAGCTGATTTTTAGATATTTTGCACAATTTTCGATTTCCTATCGATTAGTTTTTGGTTTGAATTTTTTGCTTTTTTTTCGTTGCTTTTTATCCCCTTTCCAAAAGTTTGACATTTGCGAATTTCGGCTCAAGGTCATTCCAACACAAACCACTTTCAATTCAATGCCAAAAAGTTCTGCAAAAAAATTTATAAATATCAAAAATTCGAAAAATTGAAGGAAATGGACTATTTGGAGTCCCAAAACGGATTTTTTTGAGTGGTCTCCAATCAGAGCACACAGCTTCATGTTTGATTTAATTTTTTATGAAGTACTTTGAGTCCTAAAAAATTACGATTTGGCAATTTCGACTTAATATTTCAATTTTTTCTCATTTTCAGGAGAAAAAACTAGACGCTGATCCGGAAGATCCCTATCAAGTTCCTAAAGAGATCTGGTTTCTGGTCGATCACTTGTACAGAAACGCTATGAAGCAGCAGCACTTGTTTGAGCAGCCTGGACTCCATTCCGAGTTGTTATTAATCAGAGATTGGCTCGATACCGGAGTTCCAGAACATTTACGTATCCTTTGAATAATGTTTATTGTGGCCAAATACTCGGATCTCTCAATCAAGTGTAAAAATTTCGTTCGTAATGGCATAAAAAACAAACAGTCAACGATTCATTATTTTTAAAAATACTCTAACGTAAAAAATGTCTCAATTTAACAACAAAAACGTAACAAAAAATCAAGCCCCTACTTGACCGTATTCTTCTTACTCTCCTCTTCGTCGTGTTTTTTCTTCAAATAGGAACAGTACAAAGACCATTCCCTTTTATTCAACACTTCTCGTACCAGCCTCTGTAATCTCGCTTCCAAAAATGGAGTCGTATTGAACGTATCGTGCGTATTGTACCACAACTTGTAATAATCTTTACTCTGCGACTGGATCAGTTGACGGAGTAACCTCTGCTGCGCATTTAGCTCGCTTTCTGCCTTGGAAACTTGCGATTTTTTATCATCTTCTTCTTCTTGATTATTTTTATCAGGTTGGTCTACTTTTCGTACCGCATCGATCGAGTCAACTTCATCGTCTCCTTCTAGTTCGTCGGGTTTACGAAAATTCTCCAGATCGAGTTCGGGTTTCGAGTCGAGGTGTTTTGGACCGAGCCAAGCCGGCAGTTCGGAGACACCGGTTATCTGTTCGTATTTCCAGTCTTCGATTATTTTCCTCTGGGGTTTCGGCGCACCTGGCATGTTCTCGGCGTATATATTCTTGTATTTCTCGTTCGCATCCGGTTTAGCAGCTTCTTCGTCTTCTTGTTGTTGAGTGGCTTGTTTTTCGTTGAGCCATTCTTGAATATCGGGAGGCATCCAAGAGTCTAGATTGAGCATTTTTATTTTATCGTCGTATTTTCTATGTTTATCTTTACCGTAGCCTCGTATATGAGGAGGTGCGTTGGTATCTTGCAATAGAACATTGTCACGTTCCGGGACAAAGCTGTAAACGGAGTCTAAATCGTCGTCACGTTCGGTACCTGCGTCGTTTAAGTCTTTATCTTGGCAGGGTTTTTCTTGCTGAGCTGGATCTTGAAGAGGAGATTCGACGAGTTGATGTTGGTTGGGATCTGGATGATCGGCAGAAGCTGCTGCGGTGTAGATTGGATCCGAAGTGTACATAAGTCGACGATACTTCTCTTTGATCGATTCGGCGTTAACGTGTAATTTATCGTAGAGCCATTTATTGCTCTCGACTCGTCGAATACGTGCTTCGAAGAAACCTTTGAGAAAAGCTTTCTTGTAACGTTTAACTTTTTCGTGTATTTTACGACATTCGACTTTATCGATATCGTCGGCGAGTTCGAATTTACGAACGATTGCACCGTACAAACGATCGAATTGGCGTTTATCCCATTGCTCTTGGGTGTCGTCGCTGACGGTGAATGCTGTGAAATCACTCAGACGGTCATCGTCGTGATCGGAATCTGTCCAAGTGGAAAGATTGGATCGGTGTTCGAATGGTTCTTTGATCGGTTTCGTTTGATTGATCCATTGCTTAATGTTTTCTAAACGCAGTTTAGGGTCTGCTGGTTGAACGAAGGTGGTGTCTTGAAGGTGTAGGGTGTGGGCATCATCGGTGGGTATGGTGTATTCGGGTTCGGGAGGTTTTTCGTCATCTAGATGTCTTCGGTATCGGTACGGACGAGTGATTTGCTCGGTTGTTTGTACTTTGGCCATTGCGAGATATTTTTACATATTATAGACTGGTTGCCTGGTAGGATATAATAATTAAGTAGTAGATAGAGACGAATTTTATAGATTTCCATGACTTTTAAATAGCTGGCAGCGTTCATTCGGTAGCCGAAGCTTTATTATTGATATTGGATTCGACACCGGAGCCTATTGTTCCGTATAGTATGCATGTGGATGCTTTGAACGCGTCGACGAGTTATATTCAATGTAAACAGGTACGAAGATCGATTAAATTGTGTAAAAATGTGTAAATGTGTAGAGTATGATAAAAATTGATTGTATTTTTCACGTTACGTAGATAATCATGAGTTTACCGATACTCAATCGAACCGTATTCCTGTACTTATGCGCCTTCCTGCAAGAATTACTGTCGCATTGTGCTGATAATAATTTGGACGCGAAAACAATAGGTAATTAAATACTGTAGTCCTCGGTCGGTCTAAAGCGCAAAAAGTGTCAAGTTGGCTGAATTTTTTTACTGCCCGGAACATTCAGTTGGCTTTTTGAACGATTTTGAGCAATTTTGAGCCAAAAATTGGGGAGTGGTTTTTCGGATTTTTGAAAAAACTAATGCAACCTATCACAGTGAGTTAAAATTTTGCCATGAATTCAAAAATTTCGAAAGAAGTGTATTTTGAGTATTTTTGAAGATTTTTGAGCCCCAAAAACTGGTTGTGATTTTTGAGATTTTCGAAAAAGTGTCATACACCCTATGAATTGAAGCTAAAATTTTACGAAAAATTCAAAACTTCCAAAGAAAATGCATTTTGAACATTTTTGAAGGATTTTGAGCGCCAAAAACTGACCGTGATTTTTGGTATTTTCGGAAAAGTGTCATGTGACCTATCAAATGAAATTGAAATTTTACAAAAAATTTAAAAATCCAGAAGAAAATGTATTTTGAGCATTTTTGAAGAATTTTGAGCCCCAAAAACTAACCGTGATTTTTGGTATTTTTGGAAAAATGTCATGTGACCTATCAAAATGTGTTAAAATTTTGCGAGAAATTTAAAAATTTTAAAGAAAATGTATTTTGAGTATTTTTGAAGATTTTTGAGCCCCAAAAACTAATTGTGATCTTTTGGATTTTCGGAAAAGTTTCATGCGACCTATCAAATTATGTTGAAATTTTGCAAGAAATTCAAAAATTTCGACTAAAACGTATTTTGAGCATTTTGGAAGGTTTTTGAGCCCCAGAAACGGGGCATGATTTTCAGGATTTTTGAAAGTGTGGCATGATGTAACCTATCAAAATGTGTTGGAATTTCGCAAGAAATCCAAAAATTTCGACAGAAACGTATTTTGAGCATTTTTGAAGATTTTGAGCCCGAAACACGGGAACTTGATTTTCAGGATTTTTGAAAAAGTATCATGTGACCTGTCAAAATGTGTTGAAATTTCGCAAGAAATTCAAAAATGTACACTAAAACGTATTTTGAGTATTTTTGAAGATTTTTGAGCACCAGAAACGGGACCAAAACGTATATTGAGCATTTTTGAAGATTTTGGGCCTCAGAAATGGTACATGATTTTCTGAATTTTTGAAAATGTGTCCTGTGACCTGTCAAATTGTATTAAAATAAAATTTCGCGAGAAATTGAAAAATGTCGACGAAAACGTATTTTGAGCATTTTTGAAGGTTTTTGAGCCCCAGAAACGGGGCATGATTTTCAGGATTTTTGAAAGTGTGGCATGATGTAACCTATCAAAATGTGTTGGAATTTCGCAAGAAATCCAAAAATTTCGACAGAAACGTATTTTGAGCCCGAAACACGGGAACTTGATTTTCAGGATTTTTGAAAAAGTATCATGTGACCTGTCAAAATGTGTTGAAATTTCGCGAGAAATTCAAAAATTCACACTAAAACGTATTTTGAGTATTTTTGAAGATTTTTGAGCACCAGAAACTGGACCAAAACGTATATTGAGCATTTTTAAAGATTTTGGGCCCCAGAAATGGTACATGATTTTCTGAATTTTTGAAAATGTGTCCTGTGACCTGTCGAATTGTATTAAAATAAAATTTCGCGAGAAATTGAAAAATGTCGAAGAAAACGTATTTTGAGTATTTTTGAAGATTTGTGGCCCCAGAAACAAGGCACGATTTTCAGGATTTTTTAAAATGTGGCATGTAACCTATCAAAACAAAAATTTCAACAGAAACGTATTTTGAGTATTTTTGAAGATTTTTTATCCCCAAAAACAGGGCATGATTTTTAGGATTTTTGAAAAAGTATCATGTGACCTGTCAAAATGTGTTAAAATTTCGCGAGAAATTCGAAAATTTACACTAAAACGTATTTTGAGTATTTTTGAAGATTTGTGAGCCCCAGAAACGAGGCATGATTTTCAGGATTTTTGAAAATGTGGCATGTAACCTATCAAAATGTGTTGAAATTTCGCGAGAAATTCAAAAATTTCAACAGAAACATATTTTGAGCATTTTTGAAGATTTTGAGCTCGAGACACGGGAACTTGATTTTCAGGATTTTTGAAAGAGTATCATGTGACCTGTCAAAATGAGTTGAAATTTCGCGAGAAATTCAAAAATTTACACTAAAACGTATTTTGAGTATTTTTGAGCCCCAGAAACGGGACTAAAACGTATATTGAGCATTTTTGAAGATTTTGGGCCCCAGAAACGGTACATGATTTTCTGAATTTTTGAAAATGTGGCATGTAACCTATCAAAATGTGTTGAAATTTTGCAAGAAATCCAAAAATTTCGACGAAAACATTTTGAGCATTTTTGAAGATTTTGAGCCTCAAACATGGAAACTTGATTTTCAGGATTTTTGAAAAAGTATCATGTGACCTGTCAAAATGTGTTGAAATTTCGCGAGAAATTCAAAAATTCACACTAAAACGTATTTTGAGTATTTTTGAAGATTTTTGAGCCCCAGACACGGGACTAAAACGTATATTGAGCATTTTTGAAGATTTTGGGCCCCAGAAACGATACATGATTTTCTGAATTTTTGAAAATGTGGCATGTAACCTATCAAAATGTGTTGAAATTTTGCAAGAAATCCAAAAATTTCGACGAAAACATTTTGAGCATTTTTGAAGATTTTGAGCCTCAAACACGGAAACTTGATTTTCAGGATTTTTTAAAATGTGGCATGTAACCTATCAAAACGTATTGAAATTTTGCGAGAAATCCAAAAATTTCGACAAAAATGTATTTTGAGCATTTTTGAAGAATTTTGAACGCTAATAAAATTGGGTCATGGTTTTTGATATTTTTGAATTAATGAGTGATTCGACCTGTCAAAATGAATTGAAACTTCGGAAGAAAATCGAAAACTTCTATCAATGTTTTTTTGAGTAGTTTCAAAGAATTTTGAGGTCAAAATAGAGACCATGATTTTTAGGGTTTTCGAAAAAATGTCATGTAACCTATCAAAATGTGATGACATTTCGTGAAAAATTCAAATATTTCGACAAAAATGTATTTCAATCGTTTTTGAAGAATTTTGAACCCCAAAACCGAGTCATGAGGTCATGACTTTCTGGATTTTTTGAAAAATTGTCGTGCAGCCTATCAATATGCTTTGAAATTTCGCGAGAGATTCAAAAAATTTCACGAAAATATTTTTTGAGGACTTTTAAATAATTTTAACCCCCGAAAACGGGTCTTAATTTTTGAAAACGAGTCATGTGACCGATTGAAGTGGGTTAAAATGTTGTGAAGATTGAAATAATTCGACGACAATAATTTTTGAACAGTTAAATAGAATTTGAGACTTTGGGCCTCAAAATTGATTTTTTGCCAAAATTGTAGCCCATTTTGATGAATCATGAGACTTTCTTCAGAAGTTTCATGACCAAATTTTCGGCTCAAAATACTTTAAAAATGAAAAAACTGACTTTTTTGTCGAAATAATATTTTAAATTCCTTGCAAAATTTTAATCCGTTTTGACAGGTCATGTGACACATTTTCTAACAACCAGAAAATCATTGCCCGATTTTAGCGTTAAAAATTTCTCAAAAATGCTCAAAATACATTTTAGTTGATATTTTTGGATTTCTCGCGAAATTTTAACACATTTTGATAGGTTACATGACATTTTTTCGGTAACTCCAAATTCTTCAAAACTGCTCAAAAAAACGTTGATAGAAGTTTTTGATTTTTTTCTGAAATTTTAGTTCATTTTGATTAGTCGAATTACTCTTTTTCCGAAGACATCCAAAATCATGATCCAATTTTGGGGTTCAATATTCTTCATAAACGCTCAATATACATTTTGTTGATATTTTTGGATCTCTCGCGACACATTACACTTTTTCGAAAACTCCAAAAATTATGATCTCATTCTGACCTCAAAATTCTTTAATAGTGCTCAAAAAAACGTCGATAGAAGTTTTTGATTTTCTTCTGAAATTTTAGTTCATTTTGATAAGTCGAATTACTCTTTTTTCGAAAATATCAAAAATCGTGATCCAATTTTGGGGTTCAAAATTCTTCAAAAACGCTCAATATACATTTTCGTTGAAATTTTTGAATTTCTCGCGAAATTTTAACAAATTGTAATAAATCACACGACACCTTTTCTAAAATTCCAAAAAAAATTTGAGCCGCAAGAAAGTCAACAAAATTTGATTTCTACAGTATTTTTCTCCATTTGGACTGTATAAACTCGACAAATCAATTAAACAACTTCTTTATTCCTCCACAGCTACGCTTTTCGGAAGCATATTCATCAGAGACATGCCACAAACGAAGAATCGTTCGCAGAACATGGCTAAATCTAAAATCAATCAACAGCAAATCGACAGGAAGAAGGCGAACTTCGTTTATCATTTTCTAGTCAACGATCAGAGCGATCTGATCGCAAATCGTGGTTAATTAATAGTGATTTTTATAAGCTAAGTCTTTTGAATAGAATGGTATTTTATATAAGAATTACCCCTAAGTTTAAGCGCCTGTAGAATCTCACCTGTTGAAAGTTTATTATTTTTTTTAAATCACTGACGGAGGAATTTACTACAAGTATTTTTTTAGCCCTATAGCCGAGCTTATTATGGAACGAGTTACGATAAAATATGTTTCGTTCGACGGTAAATTGCGAGAGCTTGCGGATACAATTCGACAAAAGCTTATAATATTTTATACGTAATTATGATAATTAAAAAAAAAACAGCCCACGAAAATACTCAGCTTGATACGTCGTTAGTTCTAGTCTTTTACGTAAGTATAGGGAGGTGTTCATTTGCGTAATCATGTTTTTTAAAAGATATAAAGCTGCGGTTATAAATTCGTCCAAAATCCAGACTGATTTTGGTGTTGTGATAAGGACAAAGTGTTGTCTGAGTGAAACGTCCGTCGGAAACGCTTTTTAGATGGGATTTTTTTTTGTGATAGCCAAGTTTTTATTGAATTTTTAGATCATCGTAGCTACCTTATATAGCTAGCTCATCCCTTTTTTTGAAAATAGAATTTTTTTGTAATTGTTTCACGCCTAAATACAGGTCGCATTATTTTGAGAGGGTTTCTTTCAGTCGTGTTACGCATTCGTAGTGTAGGTATCGTATCCCCATTTATATTTTGTTAAATTTTTTTCTAATTATATCGCCGTATTGTTTAATTTTTAATCATTTTTCTTGTTGGTTGTATTTTTTCCTTCCCCTTTCATTTTGTAATATCGTGTAAGCGTGTATTTTTATTTTGAAAATACATTTTAGACTGTAGAGTTTCGTAATTACGTACGTTAGGTGTTTGATTTCGAGAAGACGTTCGTGTCGAAACCTTGTTTATTTTCTTCGGTTTCGGATTCGATGAAAAGTAAGATGAAATTTTTTAGTGATTTTGATGCTTTTTCTGAACATATTTTTTAACAAGATTCTAACACTCATTTTGGACTATTTCTTGGAAATTTCGTAATTTTTTGTGATTTTTAGTGACTTAGAATTGTTTCAACACGTTTACATTTTCATCACTTTTCCCAAAAACCGTAAACCGAAATGAATTGAATTGGTTTCGGTTCCAGTTTTGGGTTGAAAGCAATATTGATTTCGGGTTTTATTCTTATTTTGGTTTCTGATTTTGTCAAACTGTAACCGGTTGGTTATGTTCGTTTTGGGCAGCCAGACGTGAAAACTGAAAATTGAAATTTTCTACCTCGATGGTAAACGTAAATGTATTCGGTATTTTAAGAATATTTAATTGCATATTGTTTTTCATTCCATTTAACTCTAAGATTTTGCTCAGTTTATTATTTGTAAGTACTAAGTTGTACTTTAGTAAGCTAAAAGGTAAGGAAAAGTCTCAAAAGTTTCTTCTGTAGTTCGGGAAACAATAACGTTGTCGAAAGAACGTCTTATCTTGATGTCACCTTCTACAACTAAATTTTTGTTAGGTTCGAATTTTCAAACGTTTAAGTATTTATTTCTCGAAGAATTTTCCAACAAGCAGATAATTCATTATTTATTCTAAGAACCTTTTGATTTGACTTGCTATAATATTACCGCACTTGACTTTGAGTTAAGCATTATTTTGAAACTGAAAACACGAATTAATTAAACAAAATTATCCATAAATGATGTTACAAATTCAAAATTCGAATTTTAACCTGATTGTCTGAGTGTCTTCTACTGTTTCAGTATCTATTATTTATATTTATTTATATTTGTCTACGAGTTGTGATAGATATTACTTACAATTAATTTTATTTCGTTATTTTACCCTTTTAATGAGTTTCTCGTTCGTAAATTTTGCTATATAGGCATATCAACTTGGATATTATCAAAATAATTATGCAATTGTGACATGTATGAAGCAATTTCACTTTTGAAAATCTTATACCTCCATTTTAACGTTATTTTATTCTAATTTACATGTTTAATACTTTAATATCAACGTATTAAACATGTAAGTCTTAATATTTACTCATATTTTGTTTGCAAAAAGAAAAAAAAACACCCACGCACAATAAGAAATATGAATGTCTATTGCCTAACCTAAAGTTTCTAATTCTAATGTTTTAAATGTTTGTTCATTAAGACTGTTTCTTCAACGTAGGTACCTATTTAGAATGCATCGATGACAATCAGGTTCTATTTTCTATTTCAATACTACATACTTAGGTACCTATATGTTAGATTAGATCGAGAGAAAGTACTTCTCAGTATGTTTTCAATTGAAACTAGATTTAGGTATAAAACCGAAAGATCTTTCAACAAGATCTACTCACGTATTGACGATTTTAATTCAAACTAAACTAGTACCTAACTTAATTCATCGTGAATACTCATTTAAAACTTCATGGGTAGTACATATTTGTATTTTAATGTTCAACTATGAATCCTTAAGCTATTGTAAAGACGAAACATCATCTCCAATTCTTTTTACTAGATATTTTAATGTAGCGATAGGTAACTGTATGTATCTATACGTTGATCGTTGATTGTTTCATTGATTGATTCATTGATTCATTGATTCATTCATTGATTCATTCATTTATTTATTCGTTCATTCATTCATTCATTCGTTCATTCATTCATTCATTCATTAATTATTTATAATTTGTTGATCTCAATCTCAATTTGAGTCGCATAGTATAACTAAAATGAATTGAAAAACGAACAATAGTATCCGATGATATATTGCTCATTCGAAGGAATCTGCAACTTTTTTTACTGATAATGATAAGCAGTTTTATTCAATTCATTATTTATTTTACGTACCTATACTAATATTTTGTAACAGCAGAATTATGAAGATTCTTATGATTTATGGTGAATTGGTGATTGATTTTGATAGTTATTGGCGAAAGGTACGTGAATATTGAGGTGAGTTACTTTAAATACGATAGTCCGGCATTTATGACAATAGGAGTAATTGCACCCCCCCCCCCCCCGCCGATCCTCCGGGACAACATTTTTCTTAAAGGGGACATCCTAAGGAACATTTTAATGCAAAGTTGCCAAAAAAAAAGTTGGCCTTACTTACAAAATGGCGGCCATTTTGATTGACAGGTCAGCCGAAATCGCAGATTTTGCGTTTTAACATAGGACTTGCACAAACTTTTTCAAACTTTACAAAGGTAGATCGAAAGATCATGCAAAATTTTATCACCTGTCCAAATTTCAAGTGCTAAAGTGCGTTTTTCGATTTTTGGTGAATTTTTGAAAATCGAATTTAGGCCAAAAATGAGGGAAAAAATCAAAATTTTACCAAATTGACCAAGAAAGCTGAAATTTGGGATATACCCTATTTTCGACATGCCAAATCGATTGGAAACGGTTTCAACACGTTTTGAGCAGTTCTGGAGCCTCCAGCAGATTTTTGAAACTCGAAATTCCCACAAAATTCCATCAAATTGGAGTTGTAAAGCTAAAATTCATTCAAAAAACTAGTTTCAATACGCTACGAAGTACTGCAGGTGAATTTCAAGTTGTTTTGGAGCCTCCAGCGACTTTTTGAAAATTCCTGAAACCTCCAGCAGATTTTTGAAACTTTAAATTTTCACAAAATTTCATCAAAAGGAGATGGAAAGCTGACATTTACTCTACACTCCAATTTTAACACCCTCTGAAAACGACTTCTGGTGGATTTCAAGTCATTTTAGAGCCTTCAACGACTTTTTTGAAAATTACTTGAGCCTCCAGTAGATTTTTGAAACTTGAAATTTCCCCAAAATGTTATCAAACCAAGATGGAGAGTCGAAATTCGTTCTGCACACTAATTTCAATACGCTACGAAGTTGACTGCTGGTGAATTTCAAGTCTTTTTGGAGCCTCCAGCAACTTTTTGAAAGGTTGTATGACGTTTTTTTGGAAAATTGAAATTTCCTAAAAGTTTCTGGAAGCTTCAAAACCATTTGAAACCACCATGTAGTCTGCGAAGTAAATTTCAGCTTGCCAACTCCATTTAATAAATTAATGTTTGGGAAATTTCAAGTTTCAAAAATGTACTGGAGGCTCCAGTAATTTTCAAAAAAGTCGCTGGAGGCCCTAAAATGACTTGAACCCACCTGAAGTCGTCTTCAGAGGGTGTTAAAATTGGAGTGTGGAGTAAATTTCAGCTTTCCATCTCCATTTTGATGAAATTTTGTGAAAATTTGAAGTTCCAAAAATCTGCTAGAGGCTCCAGTAATTTTCAAAAAAAATCGCTGGAGGCTCTAAAATGACTTGAACCCACCTAAAGTCGTCTTCTGAGGGTGTTAAAATTGGAGTGTAGAGTAAATTTCAGCTTTCCATCTCCTTTTGATGAAATTTTGTGAAAATTTAAAAGATTCAAAAATGTGATGGAGGTTTCAGGAATTTTCAAAAAGTCGCTTGAGCCTCCAAAACGACTTGAAATTCACCTGCAGTACTTCGTAGCGTATTGAAATTAGTTTTTTGAATGAATTTTAGCTTTACAACTCCAAGTTGATGGAATTTTGTGGGAATTTCGAGTTTCAAAAATCTGCTGGAGGCTCCAGAACTGCTCAAAACGGGTTGAAACCGTTTCCAATCGATTTGGCATGTCGAAAATAGGGTATATCCCAAATTTCAGCTTTCTTGGTCAATTTGGTAAAATTTTGATTTTTTCCCTCATTTTTGGCCTAAATTCGATTTTCAAAAATTCACCAAAAATCGAAAAACGCACTTTAGCACTTGAAATTTGGACAGGTGATAAATTTTTGCATGATCTTTCGATCTACCTTTGTAAAGTTTGAAAAAGTTTGTGTAAGTCCTATGTTATGGTTATAACGCAAAATCTGCAATTTCGGCTGACCTGTCAATCAAAACGGCCGCCATTTTGTAAGTAAGGCCAACTTTTTTTTTGGCAACTTTGCATTAAAATGTTCCTTAGGATGTCCCCTTTAAGAAAAATGTTGTCCCGGAGGATCGGCGGGGGGGGGGGGTGCAATTACTCCTATTGTCATATGCCGGACTACGAGTGATCGTTTTGTTTTTTTCGAAATTTGATTGAAAAATATTTTAGCATTAAGAAAATTAACCTAAATTTTTCCTTTTCATATTTATGTTATGGCCTTATGGGTTTGGGTTACCTATATGAAATTGAAAAACTTTGTTTTCAGTATTTTATTTGTTGAAAGTTTTGAGTTTTTTAAAAATACTTCGATATTAATATGAGCCCCTTTTTATTTAGTAATAAAATGAATTCGAGGGGTTTGAACTTTTTGAATTTTGATCACCCTTTTTAATGAGCACGAAGATTGTTTCTCATTTCATTAATTCATAATTTTGGCGATGTAAAACTTAAACCTTATTGTAAAAGACAGATTTTCATGGTTCAAGAAAATGGTATCATGGGTTCAAAAAATGAAAAATCATTATTTTGACGAAAATGAACGGTTCGCATTCTTTTGAGCATCTTCAAAGTTCAAACTTCCAAAGTTCTAACGTATTTTTATTTTTTAATTTAAGGGGATATTCTCAATACACCAAATTTTCTCATTGCATAACCAAAATGCCTTATTTTACATTAGTCTTATGGAACAAACTTTGATATAATTATTCAGAGCCGCGGATGAACGGAATGGGCTCAAATTTGAAATATATATTTTTCAAGACATTTTGAACAATCCTATGCATGCGTTTGTCGATACGTTAAATAGTTTTCGAAAAAATACAGTTTTAAAAATGTTGGATTTTTCACCAAAAAGTCCCAAATTTCATTAAACCGTATTTTTTCGAAAACTATTCAACGTATCGACAAATGCATGCATAGGATTGTTCGAAATGTCTTGAAAAGCATATATTTCAAATTTGAGCCCATTCCGTGCATCCGCGGCTCTGAATAATTATATTTACGTTTGGCAGGCAAACCGATATACTACCATGTATTGAGAATATCCCCTTAAAAAAAAAAAAAAAATTTGAAATCATTACCTCACCATAAACATGAGCGCTACAAATGATCAATATAGTGTCGAAAATTGACGTTCGAATGCACCTCCCCACGAATAAACTCTATGGAATTTTGTTTTGGTTACCATCTGATTTCATTTTATTACGTGTTTTATTATCGTTGATCGCCTTCTTTTTCTGTTCGAAAACTACTTTTGGTATAAATAATTATCATTTCTCGGCGTTAATTTCATCATATTTAAATATAACTCCGTACTAGACGTGTACTTCGAGTAGATCTCATTCGTTTTAAATCGTGTTATGTGATATCTGAGTAACCCTTCGATCTAAATTTTTCCACCGGATTCGTGTTTTTTTTTCTCGTACTTGGTTCAAAATGAGTCTACAGTGGACATTGGTAGCCGGATTTTTATATTTGGAAGTATTCATCACGTTGCTTCTAGTCCTTCCGGTAGCTTCACCTCAACGATGGAATCGACTTCTGAATTCAAGTTTCGTCAAAACACTTCGAAGTCAAGCACAATGGTATTTCTATCTTATATTAGTCATATTGGTATTATTCCTACTGGATGCTATTCGTGAAATGCGTAAATACTCCAATCTCGAAGCCAGCGAACACCACGGACACGCGCATTTAGAAACGGAAATGCAAACCAGCATGAGATTATTCAGAGCTCAACGTAACTTCTATATTTCTGGGTTTGCTTTGTTTTTGAGCGTAGTCATCAGACGCATACTTCATTTACTAACCACTCAAGCTAATCTAATCGCTCAAAGTGAAGCTGCGTTGAAACAAGCTCAAAGTGCTTCGGCTGCAGCTAGATCGATGTTGACTAAAGAAAAAACCGATGGATTGTCGAGCGAAGCGTATGAAAAACAGATCAAAGAACTCAAAGAATCGCTTAAATCTGCCGAAGAGAAATATAACAAGAATAAACAAGATCGAGATGCTTTGAAAAGTCAAGCTGAATCTGTTACGAAGGAATACGATAGGTTATTGGACGAACATAGGAAATTACAAGAGAGTGTTTCGGCGTCTGGTGATAAAAAACGCGAATAGAGTATCATTTTTCATTTTTTTCGTGTGTATAGTTAGCTGTAATAATTTAACTTTGTAATTTTGCTCATTTTAAGTTCTCTGTTAACTTCGTAATGTCTTAAGGGAATTATATTTATACTTTTTTCGGTGTATTTTCTGCTGTTTGGTGTTTACATACTTGAATGAAGGCGAGTTATATGGCCGTGATTGTGACATTGACTCATGATTCGTAATCTCATTACAATGTTATTAAGTGTGTGAAAAAAGTAGTGTTTTATTGCATCATTATTTACGATTATGATGCGTTGATAGTTTCGAAGTCGAAGATGACGTTGTTTTATTCTGGTTATTTATGGATGAATTTTAATATCCAACTTCGAAGTTTAAATTCTTTTCAGTTTTCAGATCTGAAACTCGTATTAAAATTCAAAGGCATTTCATTTGATTACTTTTGAAGCAATTTTTTGATGAAATTCGCCTAAGGGAATGTTGTATTGTCATCGTAAAGAAACTATCGAGTCATATTTCTGACCTCAATTTTCAATCTGTAAAAATTTGCTAAAACATCATAAATTTTTGCAATTCGGCATTATGCCAAAAATGGGCAAAGTTCAATAGACAGGAGGGGAAAGGAAAATTGATACACAAGACCGAATGAACTGGAATTTTTCGAAAAGAATCATTTTGACCTGTTATCGATCCGTTTACAGCGCAATAAAATTGCCCACGCTCGATGAAAATAACGTTAATACGCCTTGCGTGATTTGGTATTGATAAGCAAAAAAGAGCAACTGGTAAACTTGTTGCTGAGGAATTCAGGAAGTGTTTTAATAATTTCATCGAGAAGTCCCTCGAAAATTGGTAAGTCAGTTTCAGTGGTAAATTCTCATCACCCATAAATTCATTATCGAGACGTTTAGATCGTTTCAATCTTCGTGGTTGTTTTCCAGATTGGCCAACAGAAGCCCATTTTGGTCTCCAATCGAGTATACGTTTTCACTATGGATAAATTGAGAAGAGCTTTGAGCGGAGATGAAAATTACGACGAAGATAGCTCGACTGGTATTTTTAATGTAAGTTTTACAATCTTCAATTTACGAATTATAATCTGTACGTTTTGATTTACAATTTTGACACTTATGGTACATCTTGAGATCATTTCTGTTGCTATTTAGAACTTGGATTCATCTGTCACTCTCAGCTGGTCTACAAGACTGAAGGCATTTGCGGCATGTTTCGTTCTCGGTATGGTTTTCACGTTTTGTGGCACATTTGCGTTGTTTATCAATAACATACCGAAATTTGCTGTCTTCTACACTATTGGAAATATCATCTCTTTAGCTAGGTAAATTGATCTAAAGTTCATTGTATTATGATGTTAGTAAATACGAAATTATCACCGTTTCTTGTACGTTTTAGTACGTGCTTCCTGATGGGACCGTTCAATCAATTGAAGAAAATGTTCGCCTCGACTAGAATTATCGCTACTATTCTCGTTTTCGTTATGCTCGGATTGACATTATTTTCTAGTTTTTATGTACGTTTCTCAAAATATTATTTTTTGTGTTGTATCTTATCGTATCTATTGTACATTCCTCCTAATGCATTTTTTTTGTTTACTTTTCTTTAGCTGAAGAAAGCTGCGTTATCGTTAATTTTCATTGTATTACAATTTTTGGCATTGACGTGGTACTCTTTATCTTACGTTCCATTCGCGAGGGATGCTGTCAAAAAAGCTGTTACTTCTTGCGTTTAAAGTACGTAGGTAGTGTATTTGGCTATTTATCGAATTATCAACTATCATTCGACTTTGAACCTCATTTTAATTACGTTTTTGATATGGTCTGGATTATGTTGTAGATATCAGTGATGTCATCGGTGTGTTATTTTCTATGAGTCATTTGCTGAGCGTGGAACATCACGATGTATAGATATCATTATCATAATTCGTTTCTCGATTTATTATTTGCTTATAGTACGTATGAAATAATATTTGCATAACGCTGCGAATGTAACTGCATTCGCATCATGTTCGTAATACATATTTTGTAAATAACCGAATCCAACCGTCTCAGTGGCGAATTTATCCTCTAAAACGTTTCTATATAGTAATATTATAATTTTTATATGTTTAAACATGTATATAATTTTTTATTTAATTTGTTAATAGGCTTATTTTGTTCATTTTTAAACGGTAAATACCCCAGTTTGATGATTGTTTGCCTACTTCTCTATATTGTCAATTTATTATTTTTATTTTTTATATATGTTATTTTGAATTTTTATTTTCTCATTTTTTCCTACCCTCATTTCACCGATTTTTTGTTCCTCCTGGTGGGTTTGGCTGAAAAAAGAGGAATTTGTATTCAACTTTTCTCCCCTATAGTCTATTTACGAGTAGCATGCCTCAAAGGATTGAAATTTTAGTGTGGTTCCCTCATTCAAGTTGAGATTAATTCAACTCCAAATTGGATTCGATACTCGAATTTTAGACGAAAAGTCGGTCCTTTTATGTGCTCTATGTGAATGTTTTTTTTGGTACTTATTATGATTTTTATAATTATTTAGCTTATTATTATGTGAGTACGTCTCGACGTAAAATGTGGCGTTTTTATGTTTACGTAAATATTTTCTGATGTTGAGGATTTTCTTTTTTTTTTTTCCATAATCATTTTCTTCGAATTGGGAACAAGAAACATTGTGTTGGTTACGTTTTATTGACGTTAGAATATTGAAAATGACGAATGAGAAGTCATATAAAATTATGATCATTTTTCGATTCATTATCATTGGAAAAAGAAAGGTAAAAGTGTAAAAGAAAACCCCATGTTGTAACTTGTAATAAATTAATAAAATGAAAAAAATGATCCTATCAACTTTACCTATTTAAATTATTTTTCAAAAATGTTTGTAGGTGGCGCTGTGGAATTTCTCGTTCTGTTATTTTGCACATTTTTGTGGACATGATTTCATGAAGTGGATCAAACTATTTTGAAATCGGTAAATAAATTCCGTTCCAAAAGTTTATCCAGAGTAAAAATATCTCGTAAATTGTACGAGATCATTAACACGGACTAACAACCTGTAACATTGCGATAATTTCCATTCAAAATGAAAATAGATTAAAATCGCAAAATGGTCCACCTCAGCCTCACACCTCTACAAAAAATCAAATTAGCATCTCACCAACAACCCCTCTTTCCCGATTTCCCCTCTCGCGGTCATCTTCAGACATTTTCTTTTCTCTTTCGTTCGTTGTTATCTGATGCGATTTTCCCTCAAGAACCGTTTCAATTTTGAAATGTATTGCGAATGTTTCTCGTGGTTCGAAAATGCGATTTGAGATTTAATTTAATCCGGTGAATTTTTACTCGAAACGTAATCGTCGTTGAAGAATCTCAACCTTCAATTTTCATTCGAGTAAGTTGAAAACCTTGACTAGTGATTAATTCAATTACATAAATACAAAAATTCGTAAGATCTCAATAGGTTTCGGTGTCTCTGAGGAGACAATAAAGTCTCAATCTATTATATTCGACTTGTTGAGAATACAAGTATTTACACATCAACCTCAGTCACAATTGAAAAATCTCAGTGGTTCTCGAATGTGATCATGTGTTTGTTTACAATGATCTAATGCAATACACTCGTGATGTTTCGTTCGTTTCAAGAACTTCTTAAAAATTGGTAAATTCTCGTTGAAAATTTTCAGTCAATAGTACATTGTATTCGATTCCTGTTGTTTACGATTATAACGAAAGGTTCTCGTTGTTGGTCGCTTGCGCAATGTGCTGGGTAGTTCGAATCGATAATCCGTTGAGCATGTCCGTGTACGTCATTGAAACCCGAATGTAATGCGATTTTGTTCTGTTTTATAGGATATTTCGTTTGCATGACCGTTGAAAGATGGCTAATCTAGATGAAAGCCGAAGAATGCATTTCAAGAACAAAGGGCGATGCCCCGAGGTGAGTTGCACTGCACGTTATACTCGTAAATCTTCTTCTTCGTTACGAACGAACAGCTCTTAAATTCGGATATGTTTCATTATTAGGAAATGCGACGAAGACGTAACGAGGTGAGCATCGAACTACGTAAAGCTCGTAAAGACGATCAGCTTTCAAAAAAACGTAACATTTTTGCCGAAGAGTTATTCTCCGACGATGAGGTATCTCCGTGCGAACAGGCATCTCCATCGACAATGGTCAGTCCTCAAGATATCATCGAAGGTACGTTACATCATAGTCTTTTTCTCTTTCCCCAGTCGTATAATTTGTTGAGAGTTTGTTGTATAATTTTATTCGTTGTTTCAGCCATTCAAAGTGGCGATCGTTTGAAACTACTTCACGCTGTGCGATCAGCTCGTAAAATCCTGAGTCGCGAAAAGAATCCACCTATTGATAAAATGATTAACGCAGGATTAGTTCCCGTATTAGTACAACTATTGGAAATACAATCCGAAGATGAGTAAGTGTATTCTCACAGTCTTCGTTCTCTTACAACGTCTCTCATTCTAACTCTTAATCTCATTCTAGTGGCGATATTCAATTCGAAGCTGCTTGGGCTTTGACTAATATCGCATCCGGTAACTCGGAACAGACTAAAACCGTAATAGAAGCTGGCGCTATTCCGAAATTCGCTACACTGTTAAGCTCGCCGTTTTCTCACATCGTCGAACAAGCTGTCTGGGCTTTAGGTAACATTGCCGGTGACGGTCCCGAAGCTAGAGATTTGGTATTGGCTCAAGGCGTCATGAAATATTTATTAAGGCTCATAGAACCGGAACCTTTATGTGCCGTAAGTGTTCCACGTTTTATCTGCTGATATGTTTATGTTTTCGTTTCGTTTATCTAAAGTGATTTTTCGCATTGCAGATATCTTATCTACGTAATATCGTATGGACCATTTCGAATTTATGCCGTAATAAGAAACCACCTCCGGATTTCACCGCCGTCAGACCCTGCATTCCGTATCTTAGTCGATTATTGTACTATAACGATAACGACGTATTGGGTTAGTCTCACGTTATGATCTCGATCGTCTCGAAAATTTCGATTATTTTTACTATTTGATTTTGTTCATTTACCTACAGCTGACGCGTGTTGGGCATTTTCTTATCTCACCGACGGTACCAATGAAAAAATCCAAGCGGTTGTAGACCAAAACATAGTACCAAAATTAGTCGAACTATTGGGTCATCAAGCGTCGACGATTGTAACACCGGCATTACGAGTAATAGGCAACATAGTGACTGGAAACGACGAACAAACCGACGCTGTAATCCAAGCCAGCGCTTTGCCCCAATTAAAAGTTCTCTTGCATAGTACGCGACCAGCTCTGGTTAAAGAAGCCGCTTGGGCTATTTCCAATATAACCGCTGGTACTTCCTCTCAAATCCAGACAGTAATCGACGCTAATTTATTACCCGATATCATTCAAGTTTTAGAAAAGGTAGTATTAGATTCATTCGTACCCCTCGAGTGTGTTGAAAAAGCACTGATTTCATTTTTAACGTGTTTCAGGGTGACTTCAAATCTCAAAGAGAAGCCGCTTGGGCTGTCGCTAATTTCACCAGCGGATGCACCGCTTATCAATTGTTTAATTTCTTGAATTTAGGCCTTATTACACCCTTCTGCGCTGTTTTAAATAGTAGAGATTGGAAAACCATTTGTGTAGTATTGGATGGTATTTTTAATATGCTGCAAGTGAGTTGATGAAATTATTTTTGAAAATTAGACGTATTTCGTCGGATAAAAATCTACATGCGAGTCGTTGGTTTTGTTTCAGTTGAGCGAGAAAGTAGGCGAACATCATAATGTAGCTTTAGCCATCGAAGATTGCGGCGGTCTTGATAAAATAGAAGAATTACAAAATCATCCTAAAGATCAAATTTATAACAAAGCTTACCACATCGTAGAAAGCTATTTTTCGGATGTACGTTTAAATTATTGTATTTCTATGTACTTATCGAACTCGATCGTTCCATAATCTAATCAAATTCTACCATGTTACAGGGCAAAGAAGACGGTACCGTCGTTCCAGAATCCACCAGCGACGATAAATTCATGTTCACTGCCCCAGACAGTGCTTCTGGAACATTCTCATTTTAAACAATCGGCATTACTTTTTTTTTAAACTAGTAGTATATTATTCGCTGCTATATACCTTTTACTGTCTTAAACTGTTTTTTTTTCGTCTTGTTTTATTTCGTCAACCACGTCACAAATCTGTTTTTTAATTGTGTCTAGAGCTGCTGTTTCCGTTTTTTTCCCTGTTTTATTTTTTTACTAGTTTGAATACCTATATTATACAACAATCGTTTTTTTTTTTTAATGAATGGAAACAGTTGTTGTGGCGATCGTTTCGCGGTCGATGTTTTGATACGCATTTTCGATACACACGGATTAATTTAGTAAGCAAAGTCTGGTTACTTGAATTTTTGGTTATGTTGTTTATTTATATTATAATATTACTTTCTCAATCATGATGGTTTTCGTAGAAAATGTATTTGCGAGTATTGTATCTTTTTACGTATGTAATTTTGAAAAATGTTGCGTATAATAATTATTTTCAAACACAACGTAATCTTGTGATGTTTTTTGTTTTGGTGTGGAGATCGTGTTATTTTGGGTCACTATGAATGATGATACCATTCTGAAAGGAATCGGCTATTATGTGATTTAAGTGAATTGAGTAGAGTTGCTGATTGTCCATTATAATTGGGTGAAATTGCGTTGGAAGAAGATTTATCTAGATGAGGTTGAAAGTACCTATTCGTGTGATAAGAGAAATTCCGAGTTCAATTCCTTCAATGAAGAATTTGAACAAAAACGCATGGAGGACACTGCCTGAGTGAAGTCTGTTTCACTGAGTGTGGCTTACATATCCAACGTTTTCGGTGATTAAAAAATTACCGGACCGCAGATGTGAATTATGAGTAAATTACGCAGGCACATTTTTTATCTGTTTTAATTACAAGTCAAGAACGAACTCTGAATTTGTTGTTGTCAATGGGTGTTTTTGGAACGGTTCTTTTTTTATAGTTTTGCATTCATTCGTTTCGATTCTACGTTTTGGATTGTACTGGTGTGCCCAAAAGTCAGTTTACTTACGCCATCAAAAGTCACATATAATTCAAGAACGAAGCCTCCTAAAGAAAAACTAATGACATTGATCTGATAGGAAATTTTATCCTCTACAATTTTCTTCACTGTCATTTTTCTCTAGGATGCACCGTTCGCCGAGAAAATCAACTTTTATGTCAAAAAACGTAAATGAAAAAAATTCGGGGAAAAAATTTAAAATTAATTCAGCAGTTAATTTCAGCTATTTTTAACATGATTCCCATAATGTGATGAAATATAACTAATCTTTTCAAAAAAAAAAGTCAAAATTTTTTTTTACAAAAACCCCATACCTTGGGAGGGGTGCTACCAAAATCAAATTTTGTAAAAATGGAAAAAAAATCGAGTGATACGTCAAAATGTAGGTTTTTTTGGTCGAGAAACACGAATGTGAGGTCCTTTTTTCCCTCAAACCCCTTGGAGAGGGGCTACCAAAATCAAATGTTGTAAAAAAGGAAAAAAAACCGAGTGATCTGAGGTCCTCTTTTCCCTCAGACCCCTCGGGGGCAGAGCTGGGGCGACTTGGAGTCGCGTGGAAGAGTCGTGGGGAGTCAGACTCATTTTTTTAAACTCTTTAATAATAAGCAGTCGCAATTTCGAGGAGTCTTGACTCTTTTTTTTGAAGAGTCGCGCCCTGCGACTCTTGCGACTCCCAAAATAATCACAAAAATGATTACTGCGATATAATGTGGTACTTATGCGTAAAAACAGTGTGAGATTTTAGTCGGGGGGGGGGCGCATAAGGATCAAAATTGCACCCCCTGCCAATCGTCCGGGACAACGTTTTTCTTAGAGCGGGAGTCCTAAGGTAAGGATCATTTGTAGCCCTTTTCCTCTAAAATATAAAGTGGCCCTACCAACAAAATGGCGGCCATTTTGATTGACAGGTCAGCCGAAATCGCAGATTTTGCGTTCCAACATAGAACTTGTAAAAAAATTTCAAACCGTACAGAGGTAGATCGAAATATCAGGCAAAAATTCATCACCTGTCAAAATTTCAAGTGCTAAAGTGCGTTTTTCGATTTTTGGTGAATTTTTAAAAATCACATTCAGGCCAAAAATGAGGGGAAAAAATCAAAATTTTATCAAATTAACCTAAAAAGCTGAAATTTGAGAAATACCCCATTTTCGACCTGCCAAATCGATTGAAAACTGTTTCAAACCGTTTTGAGCAGTTCTGGAGCCTCCAGCAGATTTTTAAAAGTCGAAATTTCCACAAAATTTCATGAAATGGAGCTGGAAAGCCGAAATTCATTCTGCAAACTAATTTCAAGTCTCCAAGAAGTCGACTGCAGGTAAATTTAATGTCGTTTTGTTTTGGAGTCTCCAGCGATTTTTTGAAGAATACCTACTGGAGCCTCCAGTAGATTTTTGAAACTTGAAAAATTTCATCAAATGGAGATGGAAAGGTAAAATTAACTCCGCACTCCAATTTTAACACCCTCTGAAGACGACTTTGGGTGGGTTCAAATCATTCTGGAGCCTCCAGTGACTTTTGGAAAGATTTCATGGCGTTTTTAGGAAAATTGAAATTTCCAAGAAGTAGCTGGAAGCTTCAAAACCACTAGAAATCACAGTGTAGTCGACTTCATATTGTATTGAAATTAGTTTGCAGAGTAAATTTCAGCTTGCTGACCCCATTTGATAAAATGTTATGAAAATTTCAAGTTTCAAAAATCTAGTGGAGGCTCCAGTAATTTTCAAAAAGTCGCTGCAGGCTCCAAAATGACTTGAACACAGCGGAAATCGTCTTCAGAGGGTGTTAAAATTGAAGTACAGAGTTAATTTTAGCTTTCCATCTCGCAATTTGATAAAATTTTGAGGAAATTTCAAGTTTCAAAAATCTACTGAAGGCTCCAGTAATTTTCAAAAAATTGCTGGACGGCTGGTGACTCCAAATCGACTTCAAATTCGCCTGCAGTCGACTTCGTAGAGAATTAAGAGTGAATTTCGGTTTTCCAACTCTATTTGATGAAATTTTGTGGAAATTTCGAGTTTTAAAAATCTGCTGGAGGCTTCAGAACTGCTCAAAACGGTTTGAAACAGTTTTCAATCGATTTGGCAGTTCAAAAATAAGGTATATCCCAAATTTCAGCTTTCTAGGTTAATTTGGCAACATTTTGATTTTTCCCACACTTTGGTCAAAATTTGATATTTGAAAATTCACCAAAAAACGAAAAAGTCACTCTAGCACTATGGGAATGTTACAGATTTAAAACTAAACAGATTTATCGAACCACAAAAAGAGTCGCAAGAGTCGCGATGTCGCGAAAAGAGTCGCAGCTAAAAGAGTCAGACTCCTCTCAGACTCCTTCATTTAAAGAGTCGCACTTTAGAGTCGCGGACTCTTCAAAGAGTCGCCCGAGCTCTGCTGTGGGGCCGTAGGGGAGGTGCTACTATTCTTGAGATATCTCGTCTCAAATGGGACTACATTTTAACTACACTACTCGAATTTTTGTCATTTTTTCAAAATTTTTTTCAGTAGCATCTCCCCATAGAGGCTGAGTGAAAAAAGGACTTCAAATTCGTGTTTCTCAAACCAAAAATCATACATTTTGACATATCACTCGATTTTGTTTCATTTTCACAGAATTTGATTTCGGTAGCACCTCCCCAAGGGCCCTCAAGAGTACTGAGGAAAAAAAGTACCTCAAATTCGTGTTTCTCGACCCAAAAAAACCTCTATTTTGCGACCCAAAAAAACCTCTATTTTGACATATCACTCGATTTTTTTTAGATTTTTACAAAATTTGATTTTGGTAGCACCCTCCCTCCCTCCCTCCCTCCCTCCAAGGGTACGGCGTTTTTGTAAAAAAAAATTTTTGACATGTTTTTTTTTGAAAAGATCATTTATATTTCATTACATTATGAAAATCATGTTAAAAATAGCTGAAATTAACTGCCGAATTAATTTTAAATTTTTTTCTTTTCTCTAATTTTTTTCATTTTTTTTTTAATTCACGTTTTTTGACACAAAAGTTGATTTTTCCAGCCAACGGTGCCAAATTCGTGTTTCTCGACCCGAAAAACCTATATTTTAACATACTTACACTCGATTTTTTTTCACTTTTACAAAATTTGGTTTTGGTAGCACCTCCTCAATGGCCCCTGAGTGGTCGGAGGGGAAAAGGACCTCAGATTCGTGTTTCTCGACCCAAAAAACCTACATTTTGACATATCACTCGATTTTTTTTTTATTTTACAAAATTTGATTTTGGTAGCACCCTCCTCCAAAAGGATCTGGCGTTTTTGTAAAAAAAAAATTTGACGTGTTTTTTTTTCGAAAAGATCATTTATATTTCATCACATTATGGGAATCATGTTAAAAATAGCTGAAATTAACTGCTGAATTAATTTTACATTTTTTTCATTTTTTTTTTTAATTCACGTTTTTTGACATAAAAGTTGATTTTCCCGGCGAACGGTGCATCCTATGGAGAAAAATGACAATGAAGAAAATTGTAGAGGATAAAATTTCCTATCAGATCAATGCCATTAGTTTCTCTTTAGGAGGCTCAGTTCTTGAATTATTCATGTGACTTTTGATGGGGTAAGTAAACTGACTTTTGGGCACCCCTGTACTGTTTCATGTTTTTGCATCTACTTATGTGTTTTTGATTTTGAAGAATTCATGGACGGTGCGCATGCGCATTCGAAACAGATGATGAACATATGTTGTTTGTCGATGCATATTCATATTGCATATTGTTGATTGTTGCATATTATTCGCCGCTATCGCTGTCGACTCGTACCGCATAGATAGAAATTAGAAATAGAATTAAAGAAGGACACCGGAAGGGCACACACGTGTTGTTAGTGAAATTGAAATAAGATGTGATGTCATTTCAAGATGGAAGCAAACGTGAATCGTCTTCTAGAAGAAATAAAGTCTTCAACGAGTCAGATACAACTCCCAGAAGGCACCGGTAACAGTGAAAAAGACATAATCCGCGTTATTTCGCTATGTGTTCAATCTCTTACCGAAGATTCGAGGTAATATTAGCTTTAAGTATTATGAAAGTACATTACATTTCGCGTCATAATTTTAGAATGCCTGACATAAGTCGAGCATTACATCGAGTAAGTTTCACTTGACTTGAAAATTTTTGATCTATGTGTACAGATACAACGACAAGTGGTTCACGTTAATCGATAGTGTAATTGATCGATTATGGGAGAAACTGAACACCGGAAAATGGCAAGATGTTTTCGAAAGTCACCGACACCTGTATGCATTCGCCTCCTACATAAAGGTAATTGAAAATACTCTGAAAACGATCGCAATATATGTACCTACGATTTATATATATAATTCTCATTTTCAGACCGGTATCATTCTAAGAAGAGTTAACGATCAATCCGATTCCTCGAAAATTTCGAGCATTCTGACCGATGCTATCAAAGCCACCGATATGGGTCTATTGATGGGTAGTTCGATGCGTAAAGAATTATCTCACGTGGCTAATGAATTATGTCGATTGATTCATTCGGGTACACTAAGTTTAAGTTCATCTATTGGGTTTATTTAAGATGAAATATCAATTCGAGGTAACTAACGACTAACGTTTTGTGTAGTTTCAGATTATCAAGACTGTCCGGAAACGAACTCGTTTCCGAAAGCAGATAATACCGAAGTTGAACTAAGAGGCGAAGCAATTCCGGTCGTTGTTTGTCCTTCGATAGAGTCGTTTTCTAAAAACTATTTCAATCCTCGTAAACCAGTTAAATTGAAAGGTAAACATCAAACAATATAATCTAATTTTTCAAATTCATTTTGTAAAGATGGCGTATAAAAAAGGGATTGGAGAAGTGGTTAAGATAAGAAAAAACCATGGCGGTTCCGAATTCCGATTATTTTTATCAGTTTATGTTTATTATTTCAGGTTGTATAGAACATTGGCCAGCGTTACAGAAATGGTCTAATGTGAAGTATATTCTCGAAAAAATCGGACCCAGAACTGTACCAGTTGAAATCGGTAGCAGCTACACTTCTTCCGAATGGTCTCAAAAGCTGATGACCGTACGTTCGTTCATCGAAACATACATGCTCAAAAATAATACCCCAGTCGGATATATTGCTCAACATCAGCTCTTCAATCAAGTACGTTTTATTGAGTATTTGTTTTTTTTTTTTTTTTAAATGTATAAGAAACGTTACTCTACAGAGTGGCCCAAAAGTCAGTATCCCGGTTTTCACGTTTTAGTTTTTCTTTAAAAAATCAAAAACTAAGCATCCTAGAAAAAAACTACCGACATCATGTCGATTCAAAATTTAATTCTCTACAACTTTGTTATCATGAAATTTTTTTTGGACGCTTCCTTTCGCCTCCAGATCGATTTTTGTGACGTGATGATTTTCATGAAAAAATTTTCAAAAGTTCATTTCTAAGAGTTTTAGTTTTTCTTCAAAAACTCAAAAACTAAGCATCCTAGAAAAAAACTAACGACATTATGTCGATTGGAAATTTTATTCTCTACAACTTTGCTTTCGTGAAATTTTTTTTGGACGCTTCCTTTCGCCTCCAGATCAACTTTTATGAAGCTCAGTTGGCAAATTTTTCGAAAATTTTAGTTTTTTGTAAAAAAATCAAAAACTAAGCATCCTAGAAAAAAACTAACGACATTACGTCGATTGGAAATTTTATTCTCTACAATTTTCCTCGACATAATTTTTTCGTAGGATGCTTCTTTTCATCTCCAGATCAATTTTAATGAAACTTAGCCTGCAAATTTTTCAAAAATTTTAGTTTTTTGTAAAAAAAATCAAAAACTAAGCATCCTAGAAAAAATTACGTCGAGGAAAATTGTAGAGAATAAAATTTCCAATCGACATAATGTCGTTAGTTTTTTTCTAGGATGCTTAGTTTTTGATTTTTTTACAAAAAACTAAAATTTTCGAAAAATTTGCCAACTGAGCTTCATAAAAGTTGATCTGGAGGCGAAAGGAAGCGTCCAAAAAAAATTTCACGAAAGCAAAGTTGTAGAGAATAAAATTTCCAATCGACGTAATGTCGTTAGTTTTTTTCTAGGATGCTTAGTTTTTGAGTTTTTGAAGAAAAACTAAAACTCTTAGAAATGAACTTTTGAAAATTTTTTCATGAAAATCATCACGTCACAAAAATCGATCTGGAGGCGAAAGGAAGCGTCCAAAAAAAATTTCATGATAACAAAGTTGTAGAGAATTAAATTTTGAATCGACATGATGTCGGTAGTTTTTTTCTAGGATGCTTAGTTTTTGATTTTTTAAAGAAAAACTAAAACGTGAAAATCGGGATACTGACTTTTGGGCCACTCTGTATAACATGTCTGATTTATATTTCGTTATTGTTTTCGAACTTCTTGAAATAGATCGTAGAATTACTCGATGATATTCGCGAACCGGAGTACTGCTGTTTATCCGACACTTACGAAAAAAGCAGCGACGGTGTCGATGTAAATGCTTGGTTTGGTCCCGCTCATACGGTTTCACCGATGCATTACGATCCCAAACATAATCTACTAACGCAGATCGTCGGATCTAAAGCTATTCTACTGGCGGATCCGAAATACAACGATGATATTTATCCTTACGAAGATGCTTTATTGTTCAATACGTCTCAGGTTGATCCTGAGCATCCGGACTTCGATCAGTTTCCCAAATTTAAAGATGTTCAATTGATGCAATGTGTTTTAGAACCAGGTAACTTGTTTTTCCTTCGAGTAAATTGAGAAAAAAAATTATAATTTAATATTTTCGAATGTGTTTATGTTTCTGTAGGTGATATGCTTTACATACCTCCAAAATGGTGGCACCATGTACGTTCGTTGAGTGCGAGCTTCTCAGTAAGCTTTTGGTGGAAGTAATGTACTAAAGTTGACGGAATGGAATTGTTTATCTCACGTTGTGGAGTCGCGACTCTCTAGAAGAGAAAAATATCTTCATACCGTCGAAATGACAGGAAGAAAATCTCGATCGATATTTTTCAATTCTATTGTAAAAAGTACGTATTTTTTAACGTGATGCTTTCAATTCTAAACTTGTTGTCAAACTTCTACGAAATTACATCAACGTTTGGTTGATATCCAGGGGTGCCCAAAAGTCAGTTTACACCATCAAAAATCACATATAATTCAAGAACTAAGCCTCCTAAAGAAAAACCAATGGCATTAATCTGATAGGAAATTTTATCTTGTACAATTTTCTTCCCGGTCATTTTTCTCTAGGATGCACCGTTCGCCGGGAAAAATCAACTTTTATATCAAAAAACGTGAATTTAAAAACAAAAAAAAAAAAAAAAAAATGAAAAAAATGAAAAATTATTTTAGCAGTTAATTTTAGCTATTTTCAACATGATTCGCATAATTTGATGAAATCTAAATAATCTTTTCAAAAAAAAACACGTCAACATTTTTTTTTACAAAAACGCCAGACCCTAGAGGGGAGAAGGAGGTGCTGCCAAAATCAAATTTTGTAAAAATGAAAAAAAAAATCGAGTGATATGTCAAAATGTAGGTTTTTTGGGTCGAGAAACACGAATCTGAGGTCCTTTTTTCTCTCATACCCCTCGGGGGCCATCAAGGAGGTGCTACCATTCTTGAGATATCTCGTCTCAAACGAGACTACATTTTAAGTAAATTAACGCGAAGTAATTGTAAGTGAATAAGGCATAAATTCTTTTATTCAGCTCGCTACAAAACCACGATTGCGTGAAAATGTGTGTTTAATTGTGTAGAATTTGAGTGTGGTTAGTTACTTTGGGACTATAGGCGCGATTTTTCTAGTTATATGATGTAAAATAACCGACGATACCGGGTCGAATGATTGAAAAACTGACAAATAAAACCCCCCAACCTAAAAAACCTAGATTTTGATACAATACCCGAATTTTTGTGTTTTTTTCAAAATTTTATTTCTGTAGCACCATAGAGGCTGAGTGAAAAAATGACTTAATATTCGTGTTTCTCGAACCAAAAAATCTACATTTTGACGTATCACTCGATTTTTTTTTATTTTCACAAAATTTGATTTTGGTAGCACCTCCCCAAGGGGTTTGAGGGGAAAAAGGACCTCAGATTCGTGTTTCTCGACCCAAAAAACCTACATTTTGACATATCACTCGATTTTTTTGCCATTTTTACAAAATTTTATTTTGATAGCACCTCTTCAATGGCCCCCGAGGGGTCTGAGGGAAAAAAGGACCTCAGATTCGTGTTTCTCGAACCAAAAAAACCTACATTTTGACGTATCACTCGATTTTTTTTTCATTTTTACAAAATTTGATTTCAGTAGCACCTTCCCAAGGGCTCTCAAGAGTACTGAGGAAAAAAAGCAGGCTTGTTAACCGGTTTCTAACCATTAACCGTAACCGCAAATTAACCGGTAAATTAACCGAAAAAAAATTAACCGTAACCAAAAAACCTTTTTTTTTCGAAATATCACTAACCATAACCGTAACCGTAACCGTTTTCTGAGATCAAAATAAACCGTAACCATAACCTTAACCAAAAAATGTTTAGAAAAAAACCGGTTACAAAATTTTAAAATTCATTTCTTTTTATCTGAGTTTTTTTTCAATGTGATTTGAAATTTTAATCAAAAAAATGATCAAAAGATTAAAAATATTTCCAGTTTTCCAATTTTTTAAGCTTCAAAATTTCAATCTCCGCGCCGAAAGAATTTTTGGAAATTTTCAAATTTTCAACTGTAATTTTAACCATTAACCGAAATTTTAAGCTCAACTGGAAAAATTACCACCAAGAACTGTAACCTTAACCTTAACCATTAACCGAAAAAAATGTTCATCAATAACCGTAACCTGAACCTTAACCGTAACTTTAAAAAATGAATAACCTTAACCGTAACCTTTAACCGAAATTTTGAATTTCTTGTTTAATTTTTAACCGTAACCTTAACCGGAAATTTTTTTTTCGGTTAACAAGCCTGAAAAAAAGTACCTCAGATTCGTGCTCCTCAACCCAAAAAACCTATATTTCGACATATCACTCGAATTTTTTTAATTTTTATAAAATTTGATTTTGGTAGCTCCTCCTCAATGGCCCCCGAGGGGTCTGAGGGAAAAAAGGACCTCAGATTCGTGTTTCTCGACCCAAAAAACCTACATTTTGACATATCACTCGATTTTTTTTTCATTTTTACAAAATTTGATTTCAGTAGCACCTCCCCAAGGGCCCTCAAGAGTACTGAGGAAAAAAAGTACCTCAGATTCGTGCTCCTCAACCCAAAAAACCTATATTTTAACATATCACTCGAATTTTTTTAATTTTTATAAAATTTGATTTTGGTAGCTCCTCCTCAATGGCCCCCGAGGGGTCTGAGGGAAAAAAGGATCTCAGATTCGTGTTTCTCGGCCCAAAAATCCTACACTTTGACATATCACTCGATTTTTTTTTTCATTTTTACCTAATTTGATTTTGAGAGCACCCCCCTCCCCCCCCAGGGTCTGGCGTTTTTGTAAAACAAATTTTTGAAACCCAACTTTGATAAAAATGGACAAAGCGAGTTTTGGAATATCACTCTTCATTTCATCAAATTATGGGAATCATGTTAAAAATAGCTGAAATTAACCGCTGAAATAATTTTAAATTTTTTTCCCAATTGTTTTCATTTTTTTTTTTTTAAATTCACGTTTTTTGACATAAAAGTTAGTTTTCCCGGCGAACGGTGCATCCTAGAGGAAAATGACAAGGAAGAAGATTGTAGAGGATGAAATTTCCTATCAGATCTAGTTCTTGAATTATACATATGTGACTGTTGATGACGTAAACTGACTTTTGGGCACCCCTGTTACTGATTAAAAATGAAAAAATTGAATTTTTTCAGTATCAAATTGAGTTGAAAAACTTGGTTAATTTTTTTTCATGTTCTTTGATTACAGATTCGGTTTCACTTCGCCATAACTTGAACTACTAGTACTTAACTACGAATGTTGACACGATTTTGAGCAGTTGCATTTTCGACGGTACTACAGCGTTTCATTCTGGGTGAATTTAGCTCTAATTCAATCGATCAAAATAAATCAAGAATAATACCTTACTTGCAGTTAAACAGATTTTCAAGCAGGTAGTTTAATGAGCAGTTATTTGATTATAATTTTTAGTTCATTTTATCGTAATATTTGTGATACCGAAGATATTGGATAGATATATTATAAGAATGTGTTTGGATAGATAAATTATGCACAGGAGTGGTAGAGTGAATTTTTCTGCCATATCGCAGAATTTTAGCAAGTAAAGGAAAAAAAGAGAGTCGCACTATGTGATGGAGGTAAGTATGTAGTTTTTGCAGTGTTTTATTGAAAAAAGTGTAGAGTATGAGAGACACGTTCAGAGATTGGGAACATCTTGTCGTATGCAGAATTTTGGAGATAACTGCATCGGGTTTTTGCAGAGTCTCTTTTTATCTTTTTAAAATTTCTACATTACCATTGGAAATTAATTTAGACTGCTAAGAATAGAGTTGTAGCTTATTCTCGACCTATTTGGAGACCTCGAGTCTTTTAACCCTATGACGCGGGGATTTTTTGTTTTTGATGAAAAAAAAAATATATATATGTATTTGATAGATTTTGAGGTGCTAATGACGGGGAAAATAATTGAAAAATTCCTACCTAGGCCTTTTGGGGCCTCAGAAAGGGCGCGGCCCAAATGGACCGGTTATGCAGTACAGAAATGAATATATAGGATTTTTCAGATTATATTTTTACAAAAATCGGTAATAACGACACCTTCCGTTCTAGATGTAGGCTACTTTTCGATGGGCACTCGTCATGTTTACAGTCTTTTTTATTTGACCCAAATTGAGGCCAATGATTTAAGCGATCATAACGTACATCAGCTGGTATCTTTGGGAGACCTAGAGGAGATAGAGTGAATGCTATGAGAAAATGAACCATGGTATTTTCAACAAAAAAAAATCAAAATTTAGTATTGAAAAAAAAATGTTGCGGTGAAATATTATTTTTTAAATGAAACAAATCACTCGAGGCGCCAGCTTCTGATTCTTCAAAACAATATTTTTACTTCTTGTGTCATCCATATTTTTGAAAAAGAATTATAGGATCGGAATACATACAAAATATGCGTTTTTGAAACAATTCTAAAAGGTCCTAAGTAGTTATTATTGTATTTTCCCTGCTGGGTTGGCTTTTGCAGATGGACTTTTTTCCACAGTATACTCAATATTTTCTCTATTTATGTGATAGTGTATAGAGGAGGAACCCCACTTTCTGAATATAGCCAGTAGAGCATGGCGACACAGGAACACCAGAAACATATCTACTTACACAGCGGACCACAAACACTGTCAAACTACAATCAATTCCAATATGATCTGCTAAGAATGCATGAGCAATAGCAATTGACTCTACATCTAAAAAATTGAATAAAGTAACACAAAGTAACAAAATATTAACTGTTTAACAAATGAAATGAAATGGTTTTCTTCTTTTCCTTTTTTAAGAGATTTGAAGTTTTGAATTGATGGGTAAACACTAAACATTGTTGAGTGATATGAAAAATCAGTTGGGAATTAGGTTACATTATAAGCTGATTATGAAATAATAAACGAATCATCAGAGAATGAATAATAGGTAAACAAAGAATGAAAAATGAAAAAAAATTTAAAAAAAATAGAAATTATAATTTAAACTCTCAAGTTTTTGAGAAAGAAGATCTGTAGCTTTGAACTACTGTAGGTTCGTGAAGGATCGCTGGTGTGTAAAATGTAGAAATCTTTCGTGGCAATTTGATGAATAATAACATTATAATTCCTTACCTTAAAAAATACTTACGCATGCTTAAAATCGAGCTCTTCCCAAATCACTGGAAATGACTTCCGTTCAAGGATTGTCTTTATTATCAATGATTTGTCCATGTATGTGTTGAGTTGGGATATGACTGCAAGTGCAAAGTCTGAAATGGAGAGGTTCATTTGCTAGTCTGTGGTTTCCTAACCAGAAGCAGAAATTCAAAACATCAGACATTGATATATGTATAGTATAATGTACAATTATACATGGACTTCAAATCATAGCTAATGGGCTAAAACTGGGAATTCAAGATTTTCAACAAGCAATAATCAAAACAAAGTCAGTAAACATATAAAAATTCTCAGGCTCTTTTTAATATTTACTCCTCAATTAAAGATTCAACATCCAGTTTGAGGTATTATTTTACTTAAATACTCAAATTAGTACAAGGAATGAATATTTTGTACTCCTTCTCTGTCAATGTTCTCCTCTTCATTGTTGTCTCTTCTGCAAATTGAGCTCAACTTGCAATACAAGAACTCTGCAAACACCACCCAACAGGTAATACTGGATTCTTGTTGCATATGCTACTTAATTGGAAACTTGATTCGGATTTTCCTTCAAATAAAACTCCATAGTTGGAAAATAAATGTTTCCTTTTTTCAGTCCTTGAAATATTGACAAAAATATTCACCAACATTTCCATGATTAATTTTTGCAGTGTCATGGTCGTCATGTTATTTTTTGTATCACAGACAAATGTGCCTTTGCTAATTATGATGTTTTTAATTTAAAGTACAGTGACATTTAAAGCTGGTGACAAGCTTTCCGGCGACATTTATGCCAAAAAATAACAACAAATGTCCAATGGTGATCATTGCTGTTAAAAACATTGCTATGGTGTACTGACTACTGATTCACAATAAACTGAATGAAATATAAAAATTCATGGAGCCAGTGTAAATCAATTGCTTAAGCTGCATTTTAAATTGAAATACTCCTACTACTTTACTCAATAATTTATAGTTATGAAACTAAAGTAATGAAAATCTGTAAAAATCTATGATCAAAATTCACAAATATGAAAATCAACTACAGTGATAAGTGATAACCATTGAAAAACTGCAAAATTCAAATCCACCAATCAGACAATGCTTGTGATGAGATTAAGTCGCGCCCTAGGCCCTTTGGGAGGATTAAACACAATTTTTTGAACTGTCAGTTGATATCTAGTATTTTGATGCAGCACAATTACAAGCTTGTGATCTGAACTGCAAACCATGATGATATAATGTAATATTATCAAGAATTTTAATAATAGGCCTATCACACCTGTATATAAATTGAAAAAAAAAAACAAAAAAAAACATTACGTACTCCTTTAGCGATACTTGAATATGTAATTTAGACTTTTTTGTTTTCATCTCTTGTTAATTTTTTTCTTGTATGTATACTTAGTTGGTCAAGTCCCGCGATTTCTTTCAAGGTTGCATTGAAAAGAGATTCATATTGTTGACAAGCTTCTGATTCTAATGATTTACTGTCAAAGTAGGTATGTCACTATCTAAAATTGAAAAAAAAATTGATATATGTACATACAATGTAACATAAAATTAAAAGCATAAAATAATTTTTAATACAAAATTTCATCTTTGCAAATTTTATATGTAATAAGTATATCATTTTCCAATCTCACCATTGGCTTTGGTAGTTCCTTAAATAATCTGAAATTGAAAAAAAAATCAATTTATAAAATTATAACTATAGGAATAAATTAAATATTAATTTTTAATATTTTTAAATTTTTAAAAATGAAAAATCATCTTACTTTTTGCTTCATTGTAAGAAAATCAAAACTAAATTCATTACCGATCAAAATTTCAAGCTCCAAATTTTCATATTTCTGAGACACGATTTCGTTTTGATTGGCTCTTGGAGAACTGATCCGACCTGCGATTTTCGGTACTGTATTTGCTGTGATTTTTATTTTCAATCCATTTTGCACAGGAATATCCAATTCAACCATTTTAGATCTAACAGATGAACAATCATTTCCGAATGTGGATATCTGTAAAACTTCATGGCCCAAAATTTTACATCGCATTTTCGAAGCTAAATTGTTAGTAATGTAAGTTCGTTTACTACCAGTATCTAAAATAATTGTAGTAACTAATTACTGGACCAAAATTTACCGACGTGACTAAAAGAGCTCCATCTTCACATTCGGATAGAAGAGTGGCGTTCGTAGTTGTTGAAGCGGATTCGTCAGTTTTAGTTTCTTTTTTTGTGGAACCAGGTTTGAACTTTTCAGGGCACAACGAACGATGATGTTTGCTCTTTTTTTTACAGTAGGTACACGCAGATTTTCGAACTTTCACACTGCTTAGCAGAATGATTGGATTTAAAACAAATAAAACAGTTACCTTTGATTTTTTCTTTTCTATCAGCAATCGTGGTATAATTTGTGCATTGATCGGACCAGCGATTTTCTTGGCAGTATATGCATTTTTTCGACTGTTCATTCGACAATAAAGCTTCGGCGGAACTTTTCGAAAAATTTTTCTTTCTAACTTCGTGAAAAGATTGATTAGAATAATTGTAACTAAATTTTTCACGCTTTTTAATGAATTTATCTAGTTGAGTTCTCAATTCGGATAATGAATCTTCGCCTAAATGAAGTTGAGTAATTGCATCGAAAGGAAATTTTTGAAAAACTTCAGAGAACAGAATGGTATTGTTGTTTATTTGCTCATTGAAACCTTCAAGAGCTCGTAATTTTGCTTCGATTTCGTCATACGTTTTTCGCAAATTTGGGGTCCACATATTAGATTTTTGAACCTTTTTGATTTCATCATCAAGTAATCGAATGTTTTTATTTTTATCGCCGAAATTTTTCTCAACAAGATTATAAACAATTGCATAATTTTCCTCCTTGATTGGCATTCCATCAAGTAATTTTTCTGTATCACCAACTAGATGATTTTTCAGGTACGTAAGTTTTTGTTCAGGTTCGAGATCGGATTGATGGATAGCATGATTAAAAGTTGACCAAAAATTCGAGAAGTCTTTGATACTTCCGTTGTACTTTTTTTTAATTCTAGCTTTGGAATTTTTATTGTTGCTTTATTATTATTATTTGAAGAAGAAGAACCGGAAGCAGATTCGGAGTTTTGGCGAGAAATTCGTTCTAAGTTTTAAATAGTATCAATTTGTTTTTGAAGAGCAGATTTCACTAAAATATAATCTTCTTCGAATTTTTCGATAAGTATATGATTCGAGGTCACTTACAGTAAATTCGTCGAGCTCGTCCAACAGAATCAGGAAATTCTTGTAGACATCTTCATTCATCGTAAGTTTCGTTTTCAATTCGTTTAAATCGCGAGTTCGGTTTTCATGGACGTAATTCAGGTTTCGAGTTAGAGAGGTGCGGACAAGTGGGCAACCAAAATGGCCGCCATTTTGTAAGTAGGGCCACTATTTTGTTAGTAGGGCCACTATTTTTTTGAGTACAACTAGTACAAGGGCTAGAAATGTTCCTTATATTAGGACTCCCCCTTCAAGAAAAAAGTTGTAATCCACCTACCTCTCTCTACAAATTATGTTCAGTAGTTATGAATTTTACATTGCACCGCTTCTTCGCTTTTGCTACTTGATATTTTAGAAACAATTATGAAATGAAACAAATTATAAGAAACGTTAGAAAGAAACAAATTAAGTATAAGAAACGTCGGAAAGTGATTTATCCCGCAGTTATGACACGATAGATAAGAAACAGAAGATACCACCATGAAATTTTGTGTAACAACAAATTAGTAACCATGTATTTCTTTTAGAGATTCATTTCGCACAAGACTATAGGTAAAGAATTCCAGGGGTGCGTTCATTTTGCATGCAGAAATCGAGTATACTCAATTTCATTAGGTACAAACAAAGCATTAGCCAATCAAATTTTTCGTTCTTTGACAGATTTGGATCCATAAACAAAAAGTTGATTTTTGCCTCAGGAAACAAAAATATTGTTGGTTGTTTCCAGTTGACAAATTAAATACCAAACATGATCATTTTATTCAGAGAAAGCCTATTATTAGCCAATTAATTTTCCAATTTCTTGAAACAAAAGAATGATTTGTGTATCGTAAAGTTTGTTTATACCTAATGAAATCAAGTATACCAGATTTCTACATAAATATACTATTTCAGATTCCATCAGCTAAAATCACGTCAGTTATGGTACACTTACGGCCTACAGGGCAGGTACAATGCAAAAAATTAGACAAATGTTATGACTTACCATTATTTTAACCATCTTTATGTGTCGTTCTCTTGAGATGTATGTTAGACAAAGTGGAACCTTCGAACTTCAAAGTGGAACATCGGTCTGCGGTGTCTCACTGTTTTTACTTTCTCAGGTGTTTAATTCCCTGTCGGTTGCGAGCAGGGATGGTTAGCTAGCCGTTAGCCGTTAGCTTTCTGCCGATAGCCAACGCTTTTTCCACTATTTTTTAGCTAGCCAATCGCTTAGCTAATGAGAGTTTGTTAGCCTTGTGTTTGATTCAGTCAGGCAATAAAGCAATTGCGGTCTTCGTGTTCGGAGCGCTATCGGTTACTTTACTACAGCTTTTACTTTCTCAAAAATGTCCCATTCTAAGAAGCACACTTTTAATAACTTGAACAAGGTTTCGGCGATCAAAAAATTTTGATTTGGTTGCCAATTCCAGCCAATAACCCAGCAACTTCTTATCATTTTCATTCCAGTGTCGCGAAGTTTCTAGTTGCTGGTTGCCAGTTGCCGTTTATGTAGCAGTGCACTCACATATGTCGCACTTTCCAACATATTCTGTAATTTAGTTTTTGCCTCTTCATAACGTTGGAAATAATTTTGTAGTTAGTTTTTCAAAGTGCTTTTTTTTACGGAATCGTAAGAAGCTATGGCAAAGTAAAATTGATTTTACTTTGCTGTAAAAAAAGCACTTTGAAATTTTGTGTACAACTGTTCTACGTTTTTTCAGGGGTTGAAACTGATTGAAAATTGATTTTTGGTTTTTGGTTTCAGTTCAGTTTTTACCTTTTGATAATTGGTTTTTTGGTTTTTGGTTTTTGGTTTTCAGTTTTTCCATACTTGTATTTGGTTTTTCAAGTTTTTACATTAGTATAATTGACTAATTGTATTCGTTTCTATTCTACTAATAAACACGCAAAACATTACATAAGTACACTTGATAATACTGGCAAATGAGGTGAAGTCCAATGTTTTTCAAATTTAATGCTGACGAAATAAACATTAAAATTTTTTAAGAAACAAAACTTGGATTTTTTTCATTTTGATGATCAATCAATTCTACAAATAAAGAGAAAACCATTCCAAATTTATTTAGTTTTTTTTTTCAATTTTCACGATCAATACCTGCAATTGCAAATCAAAACAGCAACATGAAATTCTGATTTATAATTATTTTCAATTTTAATGGCGAAAAAAATGTTCAAAGTTATGTAAAAAAGTATAAAACTTTAATTTTTCATTTTTTTTTTTTTGATTCGTTGATCAATTCTGCAAATAAAAATAAAACCATTCCAATTCTTTTTTTTTCAATTATCACGATCAATAGGTACCTGCAAATAAAACAACAACATCAAATTCTGATTTATTTTCAAATTTAATGACGTGAAAGGAACATTAAAAAAAATTGCTAATGAAAAAAAAACAGCCTTCTTCAACACTTATACTTACTTATGGCACCAAAACATATGATAAACAAAAAGAAAAGAAATTGTTTGGCCTTTAAAATGTCCACAATAAAGTACTTTACATACCTTATTAGATTTGTTTTTTTTTACCAGGATTTTGTCAGATTTTCAAGATTTTCGAGTATGTGGATTTTGGCAGATTTAAAATCCACTAGTGAAAAGAGATTCATATTGTTGACAAGCTTTTGATTCTATTGATTTACTGTCAGGGTATGTCACTATCTAAAATTGGAAAAAATTTAATGTTCATAAAATTAAGAGCATAAAATAATTTTCAATATAAAATTTTATCATGAATTTTATAATACATATGTCATTTTCCAATCTCACCATTGGCTTTGGTGGTTCCTATTCACCAACCTTTAAAATAATCTAAAATTGAAAGAAAAAAAAATATTACTTACTTAATATGAATAAAATGATGATGGTCCATAATCTGATTTTTTATTTTTCAAATCAAACAGAAGTAGAATTATTGAAATTTTTAATACTTACCTACATGCAAAATAGGCATTAATTAAATATTAAAGTTTAATTATAACATTTTTAATGTTTGTGAATCTTACTATTTGTTGGGGTCCTAGACTTTCTTCTGTCAGTCAGGTAGGCCTGTAAACAATAACTACATGTTAGAAATTGTTTTCACTCAAATAAATCTGATATTTAATATGCATTATACATGTACTATGCCAAAGAAAAGGCTGCGAGTAAAATGAACAACATGAAAACTCAAAATATTTTCTTACAATTTTTTTTTACAATATTGTACTGTCAAGTAAATAGTACAACTATACTTTCATTTTGACTAATGCTGTGCATTTATAATGATATGTGTACTTATGGTCTATAGGGATATTGGTGATACTCATAAGACATTGCAATTAATTTAAATCACAATACAATTGGTTTCTTCTTTCAAAATTCCTCTCATTGAGAATTCCACCAAATAATTCAAATCACTGATTTTTTAACCACTTTTGAATGGTCCTAAGTACTTACAATTAAATTTTCCCTGCTGGGTTGGGTTTTGCAGAATGACTTTCTCCCATGGTAGGTATATACTCAATATTTTCTCTATTTCTGTCATAGCCTGTCAATCCAACCTTAATGCTTTCTGATTTTCAAGTTTTCCTTGTAATTTTTTTCAAAAAATAATCTGGATATTGTCGTCTTAATACGCAAAGTGGCTAATTCCAAGTTTTGACCAAAATGAGTTCAGAGCATCATCTGATTTTTCTTCACTTAATTCATAACTTGAAATCTTAAAAACACACTTGTGCAGGTCCATTCGTCTATTATTTGTGGTTGAAGCCAGGAAAATTATCTAACTCTGCCAAAGGATAACGCACTATGTATTTAGCTATGCGAAACTCTTTTCATTTTTACGTTACATGAAAATGATTTATAAACACCATCTGAAAGGTGAACACTTCGTAAATAACTTCCAACATTGAAAATTATATCAGGTGAATTCATTGGTATAGTATCCGCGTTTGAAGTTGGGAAAAATATCTAACTCCACTCAAAGTGGCTTAAAATATGTCAAGTGTAAAATTTTTTCTGCACAATTTTTTTTTTACTTTAATAAATAACCTTAGCTATGTAACACCCATCAATAGTTGATAACGCTGTTTTTCACATTTCCTGAACAATTTACAAAAATGGAGTTGGCCACTTTGCGTATTAAGACGACGATATGGTTTCACTAAAACTTTCAATCTTGTTCTCAATTGTTCACACTACCTACCATTATATTCGATTAAGTATGTTTTTGAAATATCTTCAATTTCATTTTTCGTGAAGTGATGAGTGCACAAAGTGTAGTGGTAGCACTCATTAATTTTTGGTGTTGCAAAATCTTATATTCTTAAGGAGATGTTTATTTCAGCTTTGTTTTATCTGTTTTGAAGAAAAATTCTCAAGATAGGAAACATTGAAAAAATTGATCAAATTCAAAATCTGATGAAAATGATGAGGGGGTTGTATATTATTATACCTACACACATGACACAAAAAAAAATTGAACATATTGAAAGTAGCCTGAAAATGAATAATTTACAAATGATTTCTCCACGACTGTTTTTTTTTTTTTGAAGTCGCTCAGTTTTGCTGAATGATCTTAAAAAAGAAACAAAAAAAGTTGCTGAATACACCCCAGAGTTTTAGTATGAATCTGAAAGCTAAACATTCTTTCACACCCTGCTGAAGAGTGAGGATAAATAAGCACCAGCTGGACTATAGACACTGTACCTGTGCCCTCCGGGTAAGACACCAAACTGCAGGCAACAGGGAAAAGGGACGGTAGTAAAATCTTGTGTCATGCCAATTTCTCCCGCTGGGTGCTTTTGGCTGCGCTATACGTCAGTTTGCAAGCAACGGGGAAGAGGGATGGTAGTGATAATTTTATTTCTTGGATGCTCTTGGCTGCGCTGCGCGCGCTGTATTTCGCATGGTACTTCATTCAAGAATTCGACACCAGCGCAGCCAAAAGCACCCAGCGGGATAAATTGGCATGACACACATAATTTAGCCAATATGGCTGCTAGTTCGTTGTCTTCCCCCAGGTACAGTGTCTAAGCTGGACCTATTTTCAAGACTTTTGGAAATTTATTTCAAATCTCCATTGCCATCTTAGATGCTAGCTATTTTTTTCAAATCTTGTTGGATACTACAGAGATGTATGACAATCTTTCATGAAAACCTGAATATGGCAAAATTCTCTTTCTAGGGCAACTACATCAATCCCAAGATGATCTGCTAAGAATGCATGAGCAGGAGCAATTGACTTTACATCTAAAAAATCAAATAAAGTAACACAAAGTGACAAAATGTTGTAAGTGCAACAAATAAAATGAAATGAAATTTGATAGTATTGTTTTGTTCTGTTCCTTTTCTAAGAGATTTGAAGTTTTGAATTCATGGGTAAATATTGTTGTGTATTGAGAGGGTATGAAAGAATGAAAAATCAGTTAGGAATTAGGTTACATGATGAGTTGATAATGAAATGACAGACGAATCATCAGAGAATGAAAAATGGGCTAACAAAGAATGAAAAATAATCATGAAAATAGAAATTAAACTCTCACATTTGCTTGAAAGAAGATGTAAAGCCTTGAACTGCTACATATGTGACCGTCCGCAGTTAAAACCGATCATCTGTCGCAAAATGCGAATTTTCGTTCCCTAAACCATTTAAGGCCCAAAATAGGCGAAAAAACATTTTTGATTTTTTGCGACGGATGGTCGGTTTTATCGCGAACGGTCACATATATCGCTGGTGTATAAGACATAGAGATCTTTTCCTGATAATTTGATGAATAATAACGTTATAATTCCTTACCTTTTAAATAAATCCTCACTGAGTGTGTTACTATTACTTGAAGAATTATGCCAACTTTGTTTCAATTACACCACATTTACTGTTGATGAACATCACCTGATATCTTCCAAAATACCACATTGATGTTTTAAATTCTGCTATTTCAAAGTGTCTTTCTGGTGAACTTTAATGCAAACAAATAAAAAACAATTTACAAAGAGGAGCATTAATTTTCTCCTAGTAACCCATCCAAGTTGGGTTTTTTTGGCACTTGGATGTGTTTTAAGTAAGAAAGTTCTACCATAACTGAAGTCTTGTAAGTTGTAACAAATATAAGTTGAATTAAAATGAAGAGATATTTTTGTAAACAAAAATTACAAATTAAAACAAAGTTTGTTTAGTAACAACATAAATATGAATAAAAAGTAAAAAGAGGATGTTACCAAAATGTAAGACTTCTTAAGTACTTATGAATGCATTTACTTGCTGGTTCTTATAAAAACTTTTTGTAGAAACGAAATATCTACTAATTTCTGCCATTGATATTGAAAAATCCTTAACATATTTCATTTGAGGTGAAGTCTTGCAAAATAAATCGCCCAATTTTCATTATTTTAAAAGTATTTTTTGAAAAAATGGTGACTCAAGAGTCAAAGAATCCAACAACTTTTAGCTGGACTCTGGGAAAATCTCTGTGATTCTTCACATAATGAGTGGTATTACCCTCTGTCTTCTGTATGTAACGTTTTCTAAAAAAAATAATATATTGATTATTGTGGGTGTTAATTCATGTTGTTGGTTAGTGAGACAAAAATGTCAACATGATAAAAAAATGGCTTGGATAATTAAAATTTTCAGAATAAAACAATGAAAAATGTGCAAGACAGACAATATGTGTAAGATATGTACAAAATGAATGTAGACTAAAGAGTAAAGACTGTAGGTCTAGGTATGTCAATTGAATCAACGAAAGGTAGAAAAGTAAGTGTGTCATTGGTTAGATGGCTACTATATCAATGCTGTGGAAGCAAACTAACATTGCATGGGTAACTTTGGTATTTCAAAAGTCTTAAGGTTCCCAATGTTGGCTTGCATCCTCACATATACAACATACTCATATTTTTCCATCTCCTTTTATGTTGGGTAGATCTAAGACCTGTTGTTTTGCTGCATTTTTTATAGGTTTGTCTGTGAAATACTTGAGTGCAGTACTCATGCCTTATACTTCGGCTAGTAAAAAGTTTTCTTCCCATGTATGGCTTTAGCACTTGTAATTTGAATTGTTCCAGTATCCTTCTTAACATCAATTCTCAGTGTCTTTTCTGAAACAATTTTTTATATCTACATAAATACTTATTTTAAAAAACATATACTTATTCATCAAAAATGAAAAAAATAGAAAAAAATTACAAAAAGCCAGAATTGTCAACAAAAATTTGTTAAAAAAGAAGAATCACAAAAAACCAGAATTTAATTAAACTCTCACGTTTCTTGGAAAGAAGATCCAAAGCTTCTTGTAGCCAGTGGTTATTTCCAAGGAAGTACTAAATTCCTGTAATTGAACTCTCACGTTTCCTGGAAAGAAGATTCAAAGCTTCTTGTGGCCAGTGGTTATTTCCAAGGAAGTACTAAATTCTTGTATCAGTTATTGAAAAATCAAACAGAAATTTTTTAATGCAATTGCCAGTTGATAGGATTTTTATGTAACACAATTACAAGCTTGTATAATCTGGACTGCAAACCATGATAATACATATATAATGAATAATGATGTAATATTATCAAGAATTTTAATAATATCACACCCTTATACAGTGGTCGGCATAAGTTAGTATTCATATTCAAAAACTGATGCGTTCTTTTCAACACCCTGTTGTGTGTAATGAGTAGATGGAAGGTCTTGTATGTAGTGCATTGTGTTCGTGGAAGTCCCACCAACATTTTGCTAATAATAGTTTCATTCCCTGCTATGTCACTACAGAAAAAAAATTCATTTTTATTTGAAAAAAATTTTCGTTTGTGCAAATTGGAATACTAACTTATGCCGACCCCTGTATAAATCCAAAAAATACCCAAAAAAAAACATTACTTACTCCCTCACAGTCTTTTTAACAGCCACATGCCAGCAAGACGTATAACATTTAATTATTTTTCTTCAATTCGATTCTATGATTCTAGTAGAAAAATATTCAAAGAGCAAAGACTGGATAAATTCTTTCTATTTAGGCTAAATTCTGGAAGGCAAGTGCTCAAGAAAGATCAGACTGTACAAAGGGAAGGGTAGATGAGAGAAGAGATTTTAGAATGAAATAATGAGAGCATGAGCTCCAGACAATAAAAACTTAGATTTATTTTAAAATAAAAAAAAATGCATAAAGGCAACTTAACATAAGAAATCTTAAATTATAATTAGAAATCAATAATGAGATTTGTAAAGTAATTTATTGTAGGAGACTTCTAAATATAAAAAGTTAATTTCAATGTGAAATTTAGCCATGAAAGTCAACTAATCGAATTCAAGAATAGAGGGTGTACTTATCATATATGGAGAGACCACTTAATCCACGGAACTCTTTAAAATGCTGAATCCGGTATTCATATTCAAGATTCATGTGGCATAACTTGCAGCTAATTGTGACTATTCCATTTAATAAGGATCGCTTGAATAATTAATTAATTCGACAAAGATTACAACGATGCATCTGAAAATATTATGACAGTATGTTCGATTCTAATAATACTCTTGAGGAGGACAGTTGTTACTTCTTCTTTTATTATTTCGCGACTAATTAACCTATGTACCTACGCACCTACACACGACACAAATTTTCCTACTAAGGTAACCTGCCCTATTATGAGACCCTGCCTAATATGAGACCCTTCGATTTCTCAGCTGTTTATTAGCCCACTCCAGCGCTGATTGCATGTACTAGTAGGTATTTGTCAATAATTAGGCTGCACCTTTCAACTGGCAAGTTTCTGTGAAATTTTTTCATTACATTGCCGATAATATGTTTTTTACTTTGTGAAATATTTTTAGAGGTGTTCTTGGGGACGCATTATTTCGGAACTAACTAGGGAATGGTCAGAACTGTTGGTTGCCGATATGATCGAGCGGTTGCCTACGTATAGCATATGAAGGGACTACCTACACGGTATATTCACTTTTTCTGAAACGGGCCCTGTTTCGGAAATACAGGGTTGCCAAAGTTGGAAATTTGAAATTTCTCAATTTTTTAAATTTCAAATTTTTTAAAAACTGATTAGTGACTTGGATAGAGGACACCAAGACGATCAAAAAATATCATGTACACGTTTTGCCTAACTCTAAAACTGAAGGGGCTACAGTTGAAAATATTTCGAAATACCCAGCTAAAATATATATTAGTTTTTAAATTTATTGTTGAGCTCGTAAAGCTCAATAATTTTAAAAATTGGTTGCGGTAGGTACTAGCTTCACCCCTCCCCTCTCATCTTCTCCCACTAGGTACATACTTACATTGAAATAGTGGCGGATGCATAGCATAGGCCTAATAATATTTTGAAGATTACTATGCAATTTCTCATTAGGTACCTGATTTTAGAAAAAATATATGTTTGAAAATCCTCATTTGATTATCCGCCACCAACTTGAAAATCGATAGAAAATGGACATATTAAAGGTCCTCGCACACGTGAAAAAACTGTATACACATGATCCAGAAGAAGGTGCGTCATCGCCTTTGTCATTACAAGAAACTCGGCTGGCCAGACGATTACACAGCATAATTATAAATGCTGAGGATGAAAATGTCGACATCGATGAGCTATTTACTTTGGATTATGATGACAGCGACGAACATAACCTATCGACTACTTATGAGCCAGATCCTCTTTGGGTCAGTGACGAAGCGACGGATAGTGGTACTAGTAAAAATCAAAGAAAATCTCCAAAGTCACCAAAAGGAACCCGAACAAAATACACCTATCAATTTATAAAAAGAGTGCTTGATTATCGAGAGGACTACAAAGCAAAACACGGAAACTACCCCAAGTTCAAAACTCTGCAAACTCGGTACGGAATTAAATACGACAATTATATAAAAAGATTTGAAGATTACTATAAAAAGATTGGCACTGCCCGAGAAAAATTTGAGACGATTGAGAACTACGTTGTCGAACAATTCCATGATGCCAGACACAGAGGCATTGCTGTCCACGACCGTCACTTTCGTATGTGGGGAATACAGAAGGCCAAAGAGGTCGGATTGAACACATTTAGAGCCTCCCAATCATGGGTGACGAGATTAAAAAAATCGAATAGAATTTCATCAAGAAGAATAACTCGTTACATAACAAAAAAAGTGTTTACCAATTCGGCTAGCCTAGAAGAAGAAGTTAACAAGCTATTTGACACAGTTGCTGACGAAGTGCTACCTCATTATTTGCCGGAGAACATACATAACATCGATGAAGGTGGTATTACCTATGAAATCCACACAGCTCGAACCCTTTCGCATACAGGAGAAAAAACCACCGAAGTTATAACCGAGAGCAAAAATGCTACAACGCATAGTTATACAATAGCGCCCATGCTTTCCATGACTGGAAAATTGGCTTCTCCTTTATTTTTATGCTTAAAAGAACCGAGGGGAAGCTTTGGTCCGCAAGTATGGCCAAAGATGGTTAAACCAAGAAATATTTATTCGGTTGCATCCAAGTCCGGAAAATTAGACAAGTCGAAAATGAGAACTTTGGTCCGCGAAATTGTAGAAAATAATGTATCAAATAACGCCTGTATTTTTCTCAATCAATGGTCCGGCCATAAAGACGCCGAAACATTCACCCTCAGCGGCCAGAAACAGCTGAAACTGGTTTATTTTCCAGAAGGAAGCACTCATCTCGTACAGCCACTAGATGTTGGATTCTTCTTTCACTATAAATACTTCATCAAGCAATTTACCGAAATGGTATTTTTGCAACAGTTACCCATAAAATTGAGCCTGCGAGATAATGTAATCAAAATCAATTCTGCTGTACACAATCAATTATGTGCACCCGTTTTCCACCCATTATTTTCTGCCGCTTGGGAATATGCTGGATTAAAACCTGGTGAAGAATCCGCTGCAAATGCCACAATATATCCAGGTATAAAAGATATCTGTTTTACATTTGACGAAACTACCTGCTCTGTCGAAGGTTGTCTTGTTTTTCCATTTGTCAAATGTGCGTGGGAAGACTGCGGAAAAATCTTATGCGCGAATCATTTTCTAGATTTAAATCATTTACACGTCTGAATTTTTAAATAATAAAATTTTTTGGTGACGGATTGTACCTTTAGAAATTTAATGAACGAGTGTACATTTTTTCAAATTTACGAAGCCCCTTCAGTTTTGGAGTTAGGCAAAAACTGTAAATAACATTTTTTGATCGTCTTGGCATCCTCTATCCAAATCACCAATCAGTTTTTAAAAAATTTGAAATTTCAAAAATTGAGAAATTTTTAAAATTTTTGAAATTTTCAACATTGGCAACCCTATGTTTCCAAAACAAAGCTCATTTCAGAAAAAGTGAATATACAGTGTAGGTAGCCCCTTCATATGCTACACATAGGCAACCGCTCGATCATATCGGCAACCAACATTTCTGACCATTCCCTAGTAAGCAAGGTAATTTTAATTTCTTTCATAAATGTGTAGCCAAGATGTTATATTTTATGATTCTGGCATATTTGGTGATTTTATTTTATTATTTTATGGATTTATAGAAAATCAAAAAAAAACACTGATTTCCTAAGCTGCATTTTTTTTATAGGTTTGTCTGTGAAATACTTGAGTGCAGTATGCATGCCTTATACTTCGGCTAGTAAAAAGTTTTCTTCCCATGTATGGCTTTAGCACTTGTAATTTGAATTTTTCAATTATGCTTCTTGCCATTAAATTCATTTAATTTTCTTTTTTAGTGTCTTTTCTGAAACAACTTTCTATATCTACATAAATACTTATTTCAAAAAACATACATTCATTTTAAAAAGCAAAATTACCACCAACCAAAAAAAAATAATAACTAACAGAATTGTCAACAAAAATATGCTTGCCCTAAGTAATTTTAATGGAAAAATTTATGATATCAAAACATCGCCAAGCAATGATCATTCAGCAGTTGTGATCAGGAATTGATATGGAAATTTCGAATTAATTTGGTACTTACCAAAATGAAATATTCATAAGTTTGAGAACTGAATTGATAAACTGGACTGATAAATTCCACCGGCACTCATCTCTGTGAGACATGTTGAATTCAAGAATATCCAAACTCCAAACAAAACTTTGCATATTTTTTTTTTTTTTCAAATTGGAAAGGCTAGGAAAATGATGTCCAGTTCTGCAATTTGAAATGGGAAAATTTTCAGCTCAATAACCGAATCAAAGAACTGCTATAAACGTCGCCCTTGGTTTGAATTGTTCAGCACTCTAGTGTTTCCATGGTTGAATTGACTGTAGATTTTATGTCAAACACTGTCAAAAATCAACAAAATTGGCATTTTTTTATTTGGGCTTTCCTGTTAGGGGAAAAGGTTTGGACTGTTTGGAGATGTGCAGAGATGTCTTTTCACATATTTCTTCTCAAAACAGCCTTCTCAACGTTTCTGCCGATTAAAAACCATACTTCAACTTCCTAACTTCCTTTTTGACCCCTGAAATGACAACTGAGATGGGAATAACTGCAGAGCTACATTAACGTTTTGCAAAGTGTTCGTTTGTATGTTCAATTCCAAATCCCAATACGACTGCACAAATACTGGGAATAATTTGCAAAATTTTGGAGGAAATTCAAAGTTTCCTGGATGGACTCCCCCATTAACGCGTGACCTCACTAAAACAGTAAAATGGTTCTGAAACATACCCAAAAATAAAATGTAAAAAAAATAATAAATGAAAAAAATATATATAATAATCATAAAGAAAATCCACCAAAGTCCTCCAATACATTGAGTTGAAATAATGGCACCTGTATGAAGGCACAGGCAATATCCTCAATAGTCTCTGTACAGAAGCGGGTTGCATGGCAACCATCATGTTCGTAGGACATCCGCCTTGAGATAGTCTATCATTTACAATTGATGATACAATCGGGCCATAGTGGAGATAGTCAAATTGGCCCTGTTTCACTTTTATGATGTCTTTTACAGCAGCATAATTTGATATGGACTTTATTTTCCTCTTTTTGGGGACAGCAAACGACTAAACAAACACAAAAAATATATTAAACAATGAAAACAACGACAAAACTTTAATGCATTACCCTTAGCTCTGGTCTTCTAGGTCGCAAACTAACTGTAATTGTTTCCCCATCCAAAAAACTTTGTGTACCTACTTGGTGCACCACCCATTTCATTTGACTCTAAAAACATAAGTATCCAGACAACTCTTTCACCAAAAACATATTGGTATTTTTGTCTAACCCCTAAACATTTGATTCAAAATCATAAAAAGTTCTAAGATATTCAATTAATAATTTTCAAGAAGCAAAAAAATGAATTGTTAAAAAAAATTTAATTTGATGAGTAATTTTTTTTAAATTTTGAAAAAACGAATTTTCAATCTAAAAAAAATGACTATTTTTTGGAATAGAAATATTTTAAGTAATTTGAGCGTTTGCAACACAATTGTATTTTTTTTTTTTTGAAAAATTGCATTTTGTATCACATTTTTTGAAACTTTAAACTAAATTCTATTTTTAATTTGCTCATAAAAATTTTAAAACTAACAAAATTGAAAAAACAATTTTTAATATACTTTCTTGAATTAAAAATATTACTTCAATAGTTTTTTTATATATTAAACTTTTATGTCTGCAAAACCAACTAATTTCTCTCGGTTTTGTAGGGCGAGAATTCATCTTGTTACAAGTGTCCAAATTTTTAAGAATGAAATATTAGCAAATGATCAAGTTAACAATTTGAATCATTACTTAGCCTATGTGAAATACTGGAACTGCAAAAAATAAATTATACAAAACAACAAATATGAAAACAGAAATTAAACCAAACAATTTATTAAATGAACTAAAATCAAAAATTGAAAATTATCAACTCAGTAAAAAATAGTAAAACGAAGAACGCCAAAAATGTTGTAAACCTGGTCTCACAAAGAATGGAAAAAATGAGAAACAGGTTAGGACTAGTTTAGGAGGGATCATGGAGTTGGAAGATGAATAAAAGTACAGAGTTGAAAGTCAAGTATGGAGGATTAGATTGAAAGAAGCGGTAGAATGATTTAAATTGAAGAAGTTAAAAGTGAAAATATAAAATTACTTACGTGAAGTGAAATAGAAAATGAAGGAGTAAAAAAATTTGATATTTAAAGTACAGTAAAACGAAGAAGAATGGATTGTAGTGCAAATTGTAATAAAATAGAAAATATAAAAATATGCTATTTGATAGATGATTTGTTTGCGGTTGCTGATACATACATAACTTGAGTACCTATATGTATTAATATTTTAAGAACTACTCGTAGATGCTAGAGATGTGAACTTACATGTACTTACTTATCCATAAGTTATTTAATCCAGTCCACGTCTGATTTTGTAAATTCAGCATATGCTGCTTATTGTAAAAATAAAATATTTATTTGATTTCCTGAATTTCATTGTTTTTTATATTACCATACTCAACTTATTCCAAGTCATAACATGAGCTGTAGTGCATGATTGAGCCTAAAAACTGGACATGATATGTACAATGTACATATAAGTAGTGAACTCTACATCAGCATTAAAAGAGGTGAAATTTCGATTGTTTTCTAGTCGAATAATCGCGGGGAGACACACAGGCGATATCTTGTTGAAAACCCCTCTCGTTGTGAACCTTTTTTTTTAAATTTGATTTATTCACTTTTTCTGTAATTTACAATTTGGTTGAAAATTCACGTTTGAACTCTCAGTTTTGGAATTTTGACCAAGGGAGGTGCTCAATGTATGCCTTTCGGAGGGATAAGTGCTCAAAAAAATATTTCAATAAAAATTTCCAATGTTCTTCCAAAAACTCAACATATTTTGAATTGTACATTTTTTTTTCAAGAATTTTTCAAAAGTCATTGGTCAATTTCAAACTTGAAATTCTTCAGAATTGCTTAAAAATCATTTTCATTGAAATATTTTATACTCTCGAGAAATTTTGATTGTTTGCACGACAAAAGTTTCATGGGTGACTTTTTGAGCTTCTTCCATATATGATGTTGTGAAATGTGAATTTCAATGATCTTTCTCTTTATCATTTGGAACAGCTGATGTTGTCGGTTCACCTTCCTTGGAATATGACGCTGTTGCAGCTGCATAGGTAACTGGCTGGTTGCCTAATGCCTACCATGTTCGTACTGGGTAGAGATACAGAATTCGTTTCATGAATTCTTTCAATTATTAATGATATGTACTTTTTTTTAGCTGGTTGAGTTTTATCAAAAATCCTCAAAAGAAAAGTCACAATAGAAATTTTCGATTCCCCTCCTCCAAAAATTTCAACACATTTTGATTCGTTGTGTGGCATTTTTTCAAAAATTCCTAAAATCATTACCCAATTTTAACCCAAAATTTTTCAGAATCACTTGAAAAACTTTTTTGTCAAAATATTTGAAATTTTTGCAAAATTTTAACCAATTTTGATAGGTCGCTTGACACATTTTCAAAAATTTTTAAAATGATGATTCGAATTTGAGGTCAAAGTTCTCTAGAAATGCTCAGAAAACATTTTCATAGAAATATTTGAAATTTTCGTGAATTAATAACTGATTTTGATAGGTTGCATGGTCACTTTTGAACAATTCTACAGCGGGTAATTTTCCCTCGAAATCAGATGAGGAGGGAAGGGGAGGGGGGTGTGACTTGAAAAGTTGAAAATAATTGTTGAAATTGATAGGTAAGATTCTTAGCTTTATGAATGAGGCATGTCAAACATTTCAGCTCTCTTACAGATCCTTTTATTAATTTTATTCTTACTGTTCATTTGACATAATGATCCGGCATATGCCAATTGCCAATAGAAATAATTACATCTACCCCCCCCCCTCCGATCATCTGAAAAAACTTTTTTTTAAAGCGAACGTCCTAAGGAACCTTTTAAAGCAATCTTGTCAAAAAAAAGTTGGCTTTATCCCAACGAAATGGTGGCTATATTATTTTGATTGACAAATTTTATTTTCCACCGTAGGGCTCCCTCAAAAGAAATTTTTTGAACTGGACAACGCTAGATCCAGCCAAAATTTCAAGTGCCAAAGCGCATTTTTCGATTTTCGGTGAATTTTTAAAAATCAAATTTTAGGCCTAAAATGAAAAAAAAAAATCAAAATTTTACCAAATTGATCTGGAAAGCTGAAATTTGAAATATACCCTAATTCCAACTTGCCAAACCGATTGGAAATTGTTTGAAACCGTTTTGAGCAGTTCTGGAGCCTCCAGCAGGTTTTCGAAACTTGAAAAAAAAATTTCATTAAAATGAGGTTGAAAATCCGAAATTTATGATGCACTCCGACGTAAACACGCTATTACATCGACTGTTAGCGGGTTCAAGTTATTTTGGAGCCTCCAGTGACTTATCAGAAATATCTGTTTTTCAAAAAAAAAAAAAAAAAAAAAATGCCACAAAATCTGTACGAATCAATTTCGATTTTTCACCAACATTTGATGAAATTTTGTAGTAATTTCAAGTTTAAAAAATTTACTGGAGGCTCCAGCAATTTCCAAAAAGTTGCTGGAGGCTCTAAAACGAGTTGAAATCCACCTGCAGTCGACTTCGTATCGTTTTGAAATTAGTTTGCGGAATGGATTTCTGCTTTGCAACTGTAGTTGAAGTTTCAAAAATCTGCTGGAGGCTCCAGTAATTTTTAAGAAGTCGCTGGAGGCTCTAAAACGACTTGAAATCCACTTACAGTCGACTTCATATCGCATTGAAGGAAGTTGGCGGAATGGATTTCGGCTTTTCAACTGCATTTGAATTTTTAAAAATCTACTGGAGGCTCCAGTAATTTCAAAAAAGTCGCTGGAGGCTCCAAATCTACTTGAAATTTACCTGCAGTCGACTTCGTAGCGTATTGAAGTTGGTAGGCGGAATGGATTTCGGCTTTACAACTGCATTTGAAATTTCAAAAATCTGCTGGAGGCTCCAGTAATTTTCAAAAAGACACTGGAAGCTCTAAAACGACTTGAAATCCACTTGCAGTCTATTTCACATCGTATTGAACTTAATTTGCAGAATGGATTTCCGCTTTTCAACTGCACTTCAAGTTTCAAAAATCTGCTGGAGGCTCCAGTAATTTCAAAAATGTCGCTGGAGGCTCCAAAACGACTTGAAATCCACCTGCAGTCGACTTCATATCGTATTGAAACTAGTTTGCAAAATGAATTTCGGCTTTTTAACTGCATTTGAAATTTCAAAAATCTGCTGGAGGCTCCAGTAGTTTCAAAAAAGTTGCTGGAAGCTCTAAAACGACTTAAAATCCACCTGCAGTCGACTTCGTATCGTATTGAAATTAGTTTGCGGAATGGATTTCGGCTTTTCAACTGCATTTGAAGTTTCGAAAATCTGCTGGAGGCTTCAGCAATTTTCAAAAAGTTGCTGGAGGCTCCAAAACAACTTGAAATCAACCTGCAGTCGACTTCGTAGCGTATTGAAATTTCGTTGCAGAATGAATTTCTGCTTTTCAACTGCAATTGAAGTTTCAAAAATCTGCTGGAGGCTCCAGTAATTTCAAAATACTTGCTGGAGGCTCAAAACTACTTAACATTGATCTGCAGTCGACTTCATATAGTATTGAAATTAATTTGCAGAATGAACTTCGGCTTTACAGCTGCATCTGAAATTTCGAAAATGTGCTGGAGGCTCCAGTAATTTTCAAAAAGTCGCTGGGAGCTCTAAAACAACTTGAAAATCACTCGGAGTCGACTTCATGCCGTATTGAAGTTAGTTGGCGGAATGGATTTTGGCTTTTCAGCTGCATTTAAAGTTTCAAAAATGTGCTGGAGGTTCCAGTAATTTCAAAAAAGTCGCTTGAGGCTCCAAATCTACTTGAAAGCCACCTGTAGTCGACTTCGTAGCGTATTGAAGTTAGTTGGCGGAATGGATTTCG